>NW_010206690.1:32644-55616 GCF_000695765.1 Mesitornis unicolor
ATAGGCCCCATGATTGCTTTACATTTAATTCTGTCCAGAGAATAAAAAAACCTGTCAGATATCCTCAAAATAGCACATAGTAGATTGTGAGATCCAATCCAAGACCCAGATCTAAACATGGAATGCTTCACCCTAAATTCCAGCTTTCTGAACAAAACCATATGAACCTGAATTCTTAACTTTAAGAGAAATTGGATCTGAAATTGGTCCCAAATGCAATAGAAGATTCATGCAACTTTCCTTTCTTGTCTTTGGATTTCCCAGATATCAGCACACAAGAAGAAACCTCCTGAGACCAAAAGACAGGAACATCCACCTGTAAGGGAACAGTCCTTCTTCCAGTCACAAATCACTTCTATATTTTACATTTAGCGGCTTTGGATGAAGGACAGAAATTATACAAACCTGTAAAGGAATCACACTCTATGTTTTTTGCTTTTACACATCTTGACTGCACAGAAAATTTTCACTCTTTGGTATCACACATCTACTTTTAATTCAGGGCTAGAAAGAACTAATTCTGAAGAAAGGTGAAAAATATAAGTTCACAAATGGTTCCTGTTCACATTTCAACTTAGTAATAATGCAAATTAACTGTGCAACCAAATCTTATAATTTAGAAAAAGTATCTAATAACATCTGGTAAAAAGTACAGATTTCTGTCCTAAACACAAGCCATTTGAAAAAAGCTATCACTTCTCTGAGACTCAGTCATACATACACACAGCAGTTTATACTGGTTTGACTCCATTCATTTTGCTGAAATTAATCCCCGAGGGAAATGAAGTCCTCTCTAGTTCTTTCATGGAGAGTACCAATGTGTTATGTAGGTTGGGGGTGTAAATGGGCTCAAAACAGTGGGGAAAATAAATTCACTATTGCCTTTTAAATGTTGTGTTAAAGACTGCACCTCTGCTTCAAAAGGAGACTAACCTGCTGGAAGTAGATATTAAGGAAAGGTCACTTCACCTGTTTCTGGCTCTCCTCTTTTACGCTTTCATTGCTAGCCACTGCTGTTGAAGATGGGCTAGAGGGGAACTTTGGATAGACATTGCACTTCTCTTTGCAGCATAATTCTTACTTTCCACATTTTTGTTATCAGCCCCTATGATCATCCCTACTCCTTAAGGATCAAGAGCACCTATCATACTCCCAGCTCCCTTTTGGGATAAGAAAATTAGTTAGGTCATCCCTACAACATCTGCAGGGTCAAAGCAGCTGGACTGCTACTGCTTTTGTGTTGGCCATGGGACAGATAGCCAGCAGTCAGGATTTTTCTTCCAAGCACATTTTGGGGTTTGGTAGGTTGTCCTTCTTTCTTCTGTAGAAGTTACTTGGAGTTCAAAAGACTTCTCAGCAGCTGAGCCACAATTTACTCCTTAGTCTGTGCTAGTCTCCACACAATTCAGTAGTTCACAGAGCACTAAAAATAAAATATTTTTTTAAAAAGCTTCCAGCCATCAAAACAAACTTTGCCCACTCAGATTGCCCTAAAACCTTAATCAAACCTCAGCTGTAGGGAATACAAGATAATGACAAAAACCAAAATCCTGGAGAACTCAGGATTTCAGAATGCCCTAAGAGTGACTCCCACTGCCATGAGAGGACAAACTCCAGAATCAAGCAACCCGTGCCAAGAACACTAAACAAGTAACAATTTTCTGTTTAAAACTGAGTGCTGAAGTTGGCAAAAGGACTGCAGCTGCTGTAAATGTCATTTGTGTGTGAAAGACAGAGGTAGCCACTTAAGCCATTAGCACCCAAAGCATTTAAGGCTTTATAGATCAAACGTGGCTTTAAGAAGAGAGCAGGCCTGGCAGGCAGTGAAGACCATATAGTGCAGGGGAAATGAGCCTTCTGCCTGGAAAATTCCCCTTCATTCCATAGCAGGCAGCTATGCTCTGCTCCTGCTGCAATGTCAATACAGATTTCAGGTGCAACATACATTGTAAGTCTCAGGTTAAGAAAGAAGCTGTTGTCTCCAGTGAAACTCAAACTAAATTATCCCAGGCAACAATGAACATTCATGCAAGTAATCAAAAGCATTTGTGTCATCATCGCTTGTGTGTGCAGCCAGAAAATGCTGGAGACATAACAAGACCTGAGAAGCAAACAGCAGTTGTTCCTCATTCAGACAAACTCATATAACATTTGCAGTTCCTTCTACTTGCTTTCCTCATCCATAATCAACATTTGACATTTACCTGAACCAGGGCAGCTAGCTCGGGTTTGTATCCCAGTACACCACTGCTGTTGGATAACTTATTCAACTGCATCGGAGAAGAATCAGATAGACAATCACCAACACCACATCTCTGGCTGTTGACAGTGCCCATAGTCCACTGCATGAGCAGAGATGTAGGGTTAGAGGCTCACTGGAGGGCAATGATTGCCAGACATTGGCTCATTGGGAATGTAGAGAAGGAAGGAGCAGAGCTACTTAACAGAGACACCCAAGAGCCTGTGCATGACTAAAGTCTACCAGAAATGCAAACCTTTGCCTTGCCTTATGGAGGAGGTGTTGCTCCTTCTGAAGATTAGCTGGCTCATCCTCTTAATGTACTTGGCTCCCTTCATCCTCTACAGAGACAGTTTGCATTGGACCTTTTGGTCAGACTTGCTTTATATTCCTTACAAATCACATATGAATTCTTCACACTCAGGATTTGCTCATATTCCTCTCTCTGGTCTCTAACACGAGCTCTGGCCAAAGATAGGTCAGTGGATGGCTAAAATAGATAGGCTACTGTCTGTACCCAGCACTGCAAAATTTATAGTCCAGTTTCTTCCTATTGTGTTGATTCATTTGACTGAAAGTTGAATTTAAATTCAAGTACAATGTGATAAACTGGAATTGATAATAAACAGTTCCTGGGGGATTGGGTCAGGTGTAGCTCAGTCTGACATGTGCCTATTTCCATCTTTGTGGCAGGATAGCTGGACTCCAGACACCAACATGACTGAGCGCTTTGACTGCCACTACTGCAAAGAGTCCCTGTTTGGTAAGAAGTACATCCTGAAGGAGGACAACCCCTACTGCGTGAAATGCTATGAAAACCTTTATTCCAATACCTGTGAGGAATGCAAAAAACCTATTGGTGCTGACTGCAAGGTATGCTAGATTTGTGTCTTGTTACTGAAGTCTTGAGAGAGTAGCCTGGAGGCATGGCTCTGAGACATGGCGCTGCCACCTAGAAGTATCCATGAGTCCAGTTTAACAGCTACCTGGGGACTTCTTTTGGTAGCAAATCATGCTTTCTGGACCCCTGTATCTGCTTTTCACCACTGCCCTTGGCAAACCCTTCTTTAGCAAGCCTGTTAATAGAAATGGAAGAGCATCCCTCTCTTCCCATAAGACATAGGATGATCTGATGTTAGAAAGTATCTCTACCTCATTAGGAGTGCCCAACTGTCCTTGGGGCCAACTGGGGTCCAGAAAGGTGGCAGAAGCTGATTTTACCCTCAGAGGGAGGTAAGCCACTCCTGGCTTTGCAGTGACCACAATTCAGTTGTCATCAAGAGACAAGACATCCTCAAGAAAAGTTGCCAACTCATGGACCACAAAAATCTGGCTAATGCTGACAGGTAATAAGTCAGTTAGAATGCAGTTAGAATAATTACCTTTTAAATACAGAATGATGATAGTGAAGTCTAACTATAGATTGCAGAGGCCTTGCTTGTTTGAGCTATATACTGCTGCATGTGGAAGCACCCACCTGATACAAATAAGTTGTGGCCACCTGCATTTCTTTTAAATTAACCAAAACAACTGGAGTTTGTGCCAATTTTAGTCTGACTGAATGAAGACAGATGGCATTTGAGTCATCCAGTGAAGCACCTGTTGGACTGCTACAGACAGACTTTATCCCATATACACCCTCTTTGCACAAAATTGACCTGTTCAAAGTTGGCCAAGAGTTTCACTGGCAGAGTGAGTTTGCACTAGAACAGCAATTTGCATTGCATGGCCACAGGATTCTTGACTGACACGAGGAGGACTGATGTTTGATTTCCTACGTTGCTGAGCCAGACTTCTAGAAGCACCAGTTAGTCCCTGTTACTGATACTACCATATCATTAGTTCAGAGATATAAAAATATATGCTTACTCAGATTGAGAAAAATAAATGTCTCATATCTTCCAAATTGATCTATCCTACCTTATTGGCAAATCAGCAGGAAAGCCCCTTTCAGAAGCCTGAAAAAGGTGAGAATGTTTCACCATTGTGACAGGGAACTGGCAATAATCTGTAAGAGAGTATAAAACCGCCAGCTTTCTGACAGCACATGAATGTTCAGATCAGAGAAAAGATACAGCTGGCCTGACCTGAAAAAGCAAAGTATTTCTGCCCCACTCCAGAATGTGCTTTTGTTTTAAGGTCTCTTTCTAATCCCCCGAGAAGATATTTCCATGTGTTGATACTCAAGAATTTAAAAACTTGGACTGGCCTCAACAAATCTCGGACAAAGTATTCAGGAATTAATCAGGCTGAACTTTTCAACCCAGATTTATGGATTTAGGGAGTGTGGGTGTTATCTGATATACTTATTTTCTGTGCTTTTAAGCGAGACAATCTCTAATAGCAGATAGAAAAAACCAAACCAAACCAAACCAAACCAAACCAAACTAAACTTAATTATCTGCAATATAAGAAATATTTTAAATAAATAAAGAATCACAATTATATGTGGAGAATACAACTATAAGTAAATAAAGATTTCTTAAAGAGCTATGAAGGGTACCAGAAACAGAAGTGTCCCTTTTTGTTTCTGTTACTGCTGTTTGTGCCTGTCCATGCTTTATGCTACAGCTTTTGAACCTGTTGACCAATTTCTACTAAAATCTGGCAGACAGATGAGAGATCCAAACTTAAGTTTGGTTGGGCAGAAAAAGAGATCCTAATAAAGTTCCCACTGAGAGGAAAACTGGACTTGTTTTTCAATGACAGTAATAGACACCAGATAATACTCTTGAGAGCGCCTTTGTGCCTCAGCCACAAGATAAGTTTCAGTCAAAAATTTGTGCACTGTATGACTGAGCATAATTCAGCCATGAAACACAAAGTCAGAAAAGAACATGCATCTGCTTCAACATTAAACTGTATATATATATAGTTATATATGTATACATAAGTATTTAAACACATAATAAATCTTCACATAAATACATACACAGACATATATGTATGTATGTTTTATATATCTTTTTACACATTGTGTTTGCATTTTCATCTAAGCAAAGAAGATAAAATGTACTATGTTTGGGAATAAAAACAGTATCTTTACTGCATGTACAAAATGCACTACATATTTATATGTGTGTTCTGACCATAGCCTTTATACAACTGCAAAATTTGAAACTAAAGCCTAATGGAGTGACAGTGTTATCAGAAAGGGTCCCATCCAGGCCTCTGCATCTTGCAGCACACCCACCTTTACATCCACATTACAACCTGAAAAGCTTCATTTAGCTCTCACCTCAGATCCTCCTTTCCAAGTCCCTTCTTGGCCACTGCTGTTTCGCTACACTGAGAACCCAGCTGCAGCTGAGATCTTCCTATTTTCACCCTGTAAATAATTCCCTTCTTGAGGATGGCTATATAGTTAGTCTATGAATGTTTCTTAGGACTTGCAAAACATGTGGCTAAGGACTAGGATTAAGATTTGCAGCTCCTGAAGAGTGAATTTATATCCGCGAAAGTAGGTGCAAAGCAAGAATCAACTTTGATAGCATCTTCAATGCTTTTTTATCTCAGTGAAAATTACTGTACAAAACCAACCAATCAAATAAGTGAGAAGATTCTTCTCTTAATGGGCAGAAGCAACCCTCCTGTAACTGAAAGGGTTACACCAAAGTAACATGTGTGATGACAAGAGGACAGTCAGCTCTCCATCTCTGACACCACCCTAGGGTTCTTCATGTTGGGTATCACCACTGGTGCACAGCATCATCTCACCTGAGTTGAACTCAAGCCTGCTCAGACGCTGGTAATACTCCAACTGTGACAGCACTGGGCTCTGAGGGGATCAAACTGGTGCCATATGTTTGTCGTCTGTTGTAGCTACAGCACAGAAGCCTCATAAGACAACTATCTTGAAGACAAGCTTCCTTTGAATTCAGATCAGGAGAGAATTTGGCTCTCTATCTGTCAATCTTTCCGTGGTAACTTACGGGTAAATATGAATGCAACTGAGTAGTAACTAATTTATTCTTTACTTTTAAGTGTTCTCTTTTCCACTAAAAAAAACCCCCTGAATGACAGACTGTGACTGCATGACACCTTCGGACTCAGGCAATTTTGTTAATGGTAATCAATTCTGGCTGATGTTTATGAAACTTTCACAGACAGATTAAAAGTTTCAGATATTGGCACTGACAGGCAATAGAAAAACAAAACTATGCCATTTCTCTCGCATCTATTACACATTATCCATATGCTGACAGGTTCTAACAGAAATTAACTCATTCTAAAAAGAACTGGCATTCCATCACCCACGCCCCTGGTGAATGCTCACCACACCTACAGCTCCACGCTTCTTTCTGGAAATCCATCCATTACCTTCTCATTTGCTTAACCGCTTAAGTGTGACTTTTGGTTGATTTTGGCCTTTTCAGTAGTTTCCTTGCAGGCCCTATGGCACAGAAACCATCACAACTACAGGAAATACCTACAGTAATCCAGTGTTTAATGCAGTCCACAAGTTGGTCTTGGCAGACAGGAGAGGGTGAAAACTCTCTTTGCAAAACGTGAGAATGAAATTAAAAGTGGATTGTGAGATAGAACTACCATGTCAGCACACAGGCCAAAAATTAATCAAAAGGCTTAGTCTTAACACTCAAACTAAACAAATATAATAAAACTTCTAGTAATATGGATCAGGAGAGGGAGAAAATATTGGTTCTTCGAATTTTTAATATTTAAAGCTTGTCCCGAGTTGCAACACTTTTTCAATGCATTACTGAACATCAGACTACTTGTTGTGAAGTGGAATGGTAAGAGGCAGACACCTTCACCTCTTCCCGTGTCACTAAACTGCTGGCTTCAGCACAATATTGCTCATATTCACCTTTTCTAAACATATTTTTGATAGGGAAGTAGCAGTCTAACATATTTGTGTTTTGCTACAGGGTGTATGTGGCTAAAATCTGTACAGCATTTTGTTGTCATACCCCGTTTCCTCTGCTCAACCTTCTGAAAAGAGCATTACGGCAAGAGTATGCAGATGCTCTTCTGGTAATAATCTCTCTAATCTCCTCCTTCCTGTTGGGTTCCCATTGAAAGCCAGTTCAGGAGAGGTAATACAAAAGGCTACAAGAAGTAGCCTTACAAATTACCTACAAAAGATAATATGAAAACTAAGTTTACTTAGAGTAGGAGACAGTACACTTGCAGGGTATGAGGAGTCTGTGCTTAACCCAGTTACCTGGTAACTCTAGTCTTGGGGCTTTTCTAGTTTAAAACCCTAAATAAGTCACCAGCAGCCTAATCCCAGAGGCCAAATAAACCATGCTGGATCAAAACTACGCAGAACTATGGAGGAACTATCAAATGTGATTTTGCCAACATTGAAAACAGTTAACTTGACTAAGTTTTTTGGAGGGATGAAGTAATGAAAATAAGCAAAAAAAATGGCTTGAAAAGCACACAAACCGTAAGTTTCAAACCCATTTTGCAAGGGATGATTCTAAAAAGTTTTGGATACAAAAGAGGATCTGCATGGAGTTTGGCTTGCACCATATTCTTACAGCCATCCACCTGAGTGTGTACAAAGGACCTCCACTTGGCCCACTCTCTGGTATCTGTATGTGAAATCCCAGGATTCACTGTTCATTTGGTTGTCCCAAAGAACGCTGAGCAGAAATTTTCAGCTGAGGCCAATTCTCAGATCAGTTTGCTGAGAAAAGCATCCATTCAAATTTGAGCCATTTCACAGACTGCTAAACCGGTTATTTTTTATCTTCCAATGAAACCAGATAAGGGAAGGATTATTTTTCATGTTAAGAAGAAATGCAACTGAATGAAGTGTTAGACATTTCTCCCTGCAAATTCTGCTGCAGAATTTATCACAGCTCTGCAGATAGAGACATTGTCCTCCTGACCTTCTCTTTCCACTAATGGCACATCTGGAGCTGGTCTGGGGGTCTCTGCCCTTCAGCTGCAAAAACGTGCATGCAGGGCAGACCATGTCCATGAGCATCTGTGTGGATGAATCCCTGTATCTGTAAACACCATTCCACTTCTCAAATGCCAGTCTACGGTCATTCTTCAGTCTCTTGTCTGTGCGTACGTGTCCTTTTTCTAACAAGAGCACGTAGCTGTCAGTTTTCATAGACAGATGCACAGATTGATGGCTAAAAGAGTAATTCTCTGTATCTCTTTTAGGCAATGCAGGAAGCTGCATTTAAGACTACAGTTAAAATACGAAGGGACTCATTTCCCTCGAGCTGCATAAAGCAGCAGAGAAGCCACACTCATCAATATTTTAAGGATACACTCCAGTTCTGAGTCCATAATAGTAATTTTCTTAGTTCTCCCTGAGAATCCACGCAATAAACATGAATTATTTGTATATCACTTGTAACTTCTGCTTGAACAGATTTATTTGGGTTACAAACAGGTAGTGTAACCTACAGCTCACATGCCTAGGGTAAACTTAATGCCCTTTCAGCTTAACTGAGGAACGGCCTAAGAGTCAGACAAGCTTGACATCAGTTTTGCACATGCAACTTCTCCAGTGTAGATTCAGTTCCAGATCAACACATCCACAGCTTATGTGCAAGCCAAAGGCTACAGTTAGTATGCAACACATTGAAGCAGACCAAACCTGATTTCTGGTGACATTATTACACTGACCTAAGAACAACCATGGTGCTGAAACTGTTTCATCAGCACCTTGGACTTCCTTGCTTTGGGTGTGATGGATTCAGCCTATTTCATTAGACTAATATTCTGCTGCAGGCACTTCAAAGCCAGACATCGTAGTCTCCCCATACATTCAACGACAATATCTGTTATAATCATTCAAAGTAGCTAAAGATTGTTCAATTCAGTCTGTATCTTGGGTACTTTGGATTGTAGCTGTGCTTCATCACTTTGCCATGATGAAATATCTGCTACTTTTACCTACCCGGGTAGTGTCTACACAAGCTGCCATCATAACAGACTCAAGGATTAAACCTTTCATTATTGACACCTAATCTTTTTCTTCATTACTTCTTTTCTACAAGAGTATATGTCTCTATACCTTCTCCAGGGTATAATTTTATGGATAAACCAAGGCAGAATAAAAGCAGATATCAGCATATATCTTTAAAGGTCCCTTTCAACCCAAACTATTCTATGACTATATGAACTTTGAAGATAAAAAATAGCTTGCAGAATATTGCAAAAAGAGGAGAAAGGGACAGCAAGTGGGAAAGAGACAAGAGAAAAAAAAGAAAAACAGATCTGTTGGCATTCTATTTTCTAGCAGGAAAATTTCACATCTTGGAAAACTGTTTGCTGTATGTTATATTTTTCTGTTGAAAATATTATTCCCCTCTGAGATCAGGTTTAGGCTGTTCAAATTAATTTAAAGATAAAAATGTAAATAACTTCCAAATAAGGCTTTTTTTTCAATTTGCTATTAAAAAAGATTAAAATTTTACAGTCAGAAGTTTGGGTTGTTTCAAAAGGAGTTAGCTGAAATGAATAGACAAGATTAATAAGACAGAATATACATACATACATACATAATACAACAGAATGACTGTCTGAAAGCTGTAAAGTAGGAGGCTTAGATTATCACAGAGTGGAAACCCTCAAGATGAAAGACACATTGGATACCAGCTGTTACTCACAGTGATTTAAGACATTTAGGTCAGTAGCACAGATGTCCAAACAAGAATTCTTTATTGCATGGTCAAATTCTGACTGAAGTTACTATAGAATCACAGAATCACAGAATGCTAGGAGTTGGAAGGGACCTCGAAAGATCATCCAGTCCAACCCTGCCAGAGCAGGATCACCTAGACTAGGTCACACAGACTATAGTTTAACAAGTTACCACATACCAGCTGAGCTAGGCAAAACTATTTCAGTGTTTCCTGTTAGCTACTTAGGAGAACAAGGCTGCTGCAGACATAATGTGTAGTTATTTGAGATTAGACCTCAAACCGCAGTATCTTTTGTTTGCCCTGGGCTAAGATTGCACATTGGAATTACCTGTGACTGTACTGACAAACAGCACCTTAGGCCAGATTATGTTTGAACGCTTCATGATGCTTCCATTTACACAATTAAAAATCTGGTATTCTACAACTCATTCTTTTCCTTCAGTTAACCAGAATAATTCAGTGTTTGCAGTTAATACATAGTAGATCTTGATCTAGAATCTGAGAAGTAATTTCTACTGAATTTTTCTACTCCCTATCCATGATGATACAAGCCTCTTGCACTCCCACATCAAATCTATTTTGGGGTAGACACCTTTTCTTGTAATGATCCAAGCTCTATTTGGTTTGAAGTCCAAAGACACTGTTCCAAGCATAACACAATTAGACCACCTTAATTTAAATTCTAAAAGGCACAATCCATCCCTTAGGGGACAATTTTTAGAAGGACATTTATTATTTTTAAAAAATAAAAGTACCACTGAGGAGAGCATTTTAAATACTTAGATGCCTCTGCAAATCCCTTGGCCAGAGTGTTCTGGATCACTGGCTGCAGGTACAATGTGGTCTCTCATCTTTCAGTCTGACCCACATTTGAAACATGGGTAAACCAAAACACAAGAGTCAGTAAAATTTAGTTACAGTGAAAAAAAAGGAACAGAGATCAGACCTTTGGTGTAAATCTGCTGAACTGAATAAATACCAGAAAGTAATTGGGAAAAGGATTTCTGTCCAGGAGTGAACAGCTATGATATCATCAATAGCTAAGACAAATAGGGGCAGTCTATTATACCTACAAGGTTAACAAGTTTTAATCTGACTCAAAAACGGGGCTTTATTCTCAAAGGAAATACCTAAATGAAGCTAGTTGTCCCTCTGCCACACATAAAAAAGGAAGGTTAACTTGAACTGAAAAAGAGTCGATCGTTGTCATGAGCTGCTCTTGGTTATGATAGCAAAACGCGTTCACCTTCATCAGAACATTTTGTTTTCTTGAGCTGTGCGAATTAGCCTCAGCTCATGGCTGTGGTGCAAATTTGGACACATTTACATTCTCTGAGCTTCCAGTTGTGCAAACTGCTCATTCTGCTTTCTCTGTGGTTTTGGATTTCTACAGGATCTGTCTTACAAGGACCGCCACTGGCATGAAACCTGCTTCCACTGCTTCCAGTGCAAGAATTCATTGGTGGACAAACCTTTTGCTGCAAAAGAGGAACATCTGCTTTGTACTGACTGCTACTCCAACGAATACTCTTCCAAATGTAATGAGTGCAAGAAGACTATTATGCCAGGTTAGGAGCCTTACTTTTTGGACTAAGAAAAGATTAGGCTAAATATCAAGCCCAAACTCGGCAACACCTGTGACAAATGTTTTTCCTTTACTACCTTCGCTAAGTCATGCTGTACTTTGTAAAACATAGTTGATGGTGCATTATAAGTCATTCCCACAACCAGAATATGTAATTTTCATAATGGGCCAGGACAGAACTGTTACTCACATGAAGTGGATTACTCTTAAAAATTAGTATTTATTTCATTTGACATTTTTATCAGTGGGATTTATAATTTTCTATGGCAGTATTCATTAAAAGGCTTTTGATGTTTGGACAACTAAAATGGATTGTTCTGTCCAATCCCAGCTTTGTACTCTGTCTTGATTGGCTTCCAGTGCTTGAAGATCAGAGCAGCTTGCAGATTTAACAGCTTAGCTTTCTATTTAGCTTTCTATGCAATTACACTAAACTTAGCTTCTCCCATAAAAATGAAAAATTGGTCAAAGTGCCTCTAAGATCTTTCTTGAGCATAAAGAAATGAAGAAACAAGAAAGAGCTATTTTCTTTTTCAACTTGAAACATGAGGTTATAGTAATAGATTGCTAAAACCTCATCTGCTCATGTCAACACTATAGCATTCTGTGATGATCTGAGGGCTTAAAGTAGAAGGAATATTGGTCCAGAAAGAAAATATCAAAAGGCAGTTTGAAGAATCTACTTACGTGCTCCATAACAATTACTAACTACTTTTTCCAGTAAAATTTCTCCTTGGCTGGTTCTGACATTGGTCACCTTAGACAAAAGCTGAAAACTGCAACACTGTGCATCTAAGATGTAAAAATAAAGGCATGATGATGAAATAGGATGTAGAAATAGAAACAACAATGATATCTACAAGCAGAGAGCCCTACTCATTCATGACTGAGTTTAGGCATCTCCTTCTATTATTCCATGTGCACCTGTTTTTGCCAATACAGCACTAACAACTGATGAGCTTGATAATAGCCAGTGCTAGCTTTAAAGCTGGAACTACATATATGTAAATATTTCTAAGATTGTCCATCAAGTTCACTCTCATGATCAGTGAGCTTATTTACCCAATGGATCTCTTTTTGCCTATTATGCCACCTATGGATCAGAAAGTAGCAATGGAGGCTGGATTCAGTGATCCAAAGAATCACATCTTCTCTTATAACCTGAAATGAAATAAATCCATTTTTATGAAGCTTTGCAACCACCAAGTGGTCTTTAGGTGCTTACTCAAGATAGCAGAGCAGTACACCTAGCAGGTGTGTTCTACTTACACTGCACACCACATTAGTGCAGCAGCTACACCAGAGCACCAACTGAAGCGTAATTTATTTGGAAAGTACCAGCAAGTGGTTGGATAACCTTGATGGAGACTGTTAATGCTACATTTGCCCTTTGCTTTGCTCCACTAGAAATACAATTTAGATTTAATAAAGTATTATCATGACAAGCCCATTAAATACTAAAGTAAACAAAGAAGTTAGTTCATCATTAGCCAACACGTGATCAGCTTTTCAGTCTGCCAAGCACTTGACATCGTGTTTGTGGCTACAGGCTTCAAAAGTCATGCAGAACTGCAGGAGCATCACTTGTTAGTTTTCCCTTCTGGCCAGTATAAAATATTCTGACTGAAACTGGTACATAGGAAATTATACAGTGTGCATAAAAATTGCTCCATATAACAGGGCATCTCCAATTTCCTGCACAGGTTCAGAGTCCACCCGTCACAGAATCTGCAAAGTACAGTGTACTCTAAAATGTCATTCTAGACACATTTAGTGCTGTACCACTTTTCTGATTTTCAGTAAAGGATTGTTTATTTTTCTTCCTTTCACATAGCAGCCATGGTTTAAATACCACTGAAGACAGGAAGAAAGCTTCTCTCTCACTGAAACTTTCAAGACACAGAAAGACATTTAAGATAGGTGTTGCACAGCTGGAAACCACTGCAAATTTACAGTGGACTTCAGTGAGGACAGGAACAAGGCCACAGAGCAGATACAAAATCATATTTTTTCTCAGACAGTGACTATACTCTATTGGGAGAGGAAGGCAAGAAGCTTGCCAGGAAGCAACCAGGTAGCTTGCAGCTGTTTAAAAAAGCAAAAGGGACTTGGAATGAACTAAGTCAAACTTTAATTATGGCCTTACCTTCACTCAGCACTAGCATCAGCTTTTATTGGTGTCTCCCTAGTTCCCTAGAATCTTTCTGTTCATTAGAATTCATAATTTACTCTAATACTACCAAAAGAGATGCCCTAAATCTTATTAGCAGTAAATGTTTCCTTCTTTATAGTAGCACTGCTCGCTCTCCAAAAACTTAAAATGGTACCCAATACCAAGCAAAGCTGGTGGGAGCATGACATAGCCCCGCTGCACTGCTTATTGACTGCCAGCCAGCTGTTAAGCAAGCAAGAGCTACAAACTGCACCTGTGCCAGCCAGATGTAGCTCAGTTGATGCTCTGGTCTCATTGCAGGTACCCGGAAGATGGAATACAAGGGCAACAGCTGGCACGAGACCTGCTTCATCTGCTACCGCTGCCAGCAGCCCATTGGGACAAAGAGTTTCATCCCTAAGGACAATCAAAACTTTTGCGTACCCTGCTACGAAAAGCAGTTTGCCATGCAGTGCGTCCAGTGCAAGAAGGTAGTGCTCTTATTTTACTTACCTAAAACCTAAAAGATTGAAGTCCACCCCATTTTACGTCCAAGTAGGTAGAGTATCTTATTTTTCTATGTATGTTAAAAGATTCAGAATCAACTGATTTTAAGAATGATGTAACTTCAGCTCCTACCCTGCACCAGGCTTAGCATTAACCACATTGAGAATTCTTTTGCTCAAGGTTAAAGATCCATTTGTATTGAAAGCATACAGAAAACACACTTTAAAAACCAAACCAATCCAAAACACTCTGCAGTGGAATAATCTCATTCCAATAAAACCATCATATATCAAAACATTTCAACTGGAAGGAAGATGAGCTAACACTGATAATTTTTTAAAATTCTAAAGAAGTTCAAGACAGAGATAAGCTTTACACATAGCAAATGCTACTCCTGAAAGAAACACTTGTAAACTCAATATAGTCAGGATTATGACTTTCTAGGCTAAGAATCTTTTCTTTGTGAATTTCCTAAATTCTATAAACAGACACTAATAAGGATTTTAGAATTCTTTCCTTAAGATAATAATCTCATTACTTATGGAACTAACAGTTCCCAGTTTCCTATGGATATGTGTATAAGCAAAGACAATCAAAACTATGATTTTCTTCCATGTGCTACCTGCTCCTTCGCCCTTCCAGTCAAACAAAGCTGCAGTCCGGACAGACAGAGTAGCTGGCCAGAAATGACTGCATCTTTGCTGCTGCACAAGCAAAACCACATAGGTAAAGCCTAAATTTTTCTTTCAGCCTTTGACCTGAACTATACCTACTCACCTTTACTATCTCCTATCCATCCATCCATTTTCTGAAGCTTTGTGGAGTTTTGTAACTTAACTCTGTCTAGTTTCCAATTTTAACCACATTTAAGAACAGGCTCTAAAATACTTGAGAAAGAGTCAAAGACACAGATGAATACATGTATTCGGTAGCATGATCACATACATGGCTGATTCCCAAGGAAATCTCCTTTTAGTGAAGAAAGGAAGAAAAAGTGACCAATTTTACAGCCTTCTTAGGAACACTCAAAGGAGCAAAGTTCAGTTTGTCTAACATCAGGGAAGCTGTTTTTGTAGGCAATGACTTGTTATAAGAGAAAAACCACAGACAGAGTCTGCAGAAACAGAAAGCAAAGACTTCAGCTAAAATTTGAAATAAACCAGTTTTTGCCAAAGAAAATAACAGGGAAAATAAAACATAAGGTAGTTCCTTCCCTATGAAGAATGGGACAGGTGAAGGAACAGAGATGAGACAAATCCTAGCACGTGCATATGAAAAGGAACATAAAAAGAGCAGCTATGAAAAAAAAGAGCACATTTGAGAGTGTCATTATACAATATACAGACAATAAAGTACTTTTAGTATGGGGCTTCTTTGCGTAAATTAGGAAATTGTAACAAATCACTTGCATGCTTTTCTCAAGGTCAACTCCAGCCAAAATTATTTTGCTGCTGTTAAGCCTTCTTTCCTCCCACCCACAAAAACCTCATCGTCCTTCCTCTCTACTGAATCGAGATAGAAACCTGCTACCCTCCAGAAAACACTTTCTTACTTTCCACAAAACAGGCTATCACTACAGGGGGCGTCACTTACCGGGAGCAGCCGTGGCATAAGGAATGCTTCGTCTGCACTGGATGCAAGAAGCAGTTGTCTGGACAACGCTTTACCTCCAGGGATGAGTTCGCGTATTGCCTGAGCTGCTTCTGCAACCTCTACGCCAAAAAGTGTGCTGGATGCACAAACCCAATCAGTGGTAGGTCTCTCATGGCCAGTGCCTTTAAATTTTGGGGGTTTTGTTGTTGTGGTTTTTTTTTTCCAATAAGCTGCTTCTAATATTAAAAATGGTTCAACAATTCATTCTGAATAACTTGAGAGACTCAAGACACTATACATTCAAGATATGTGAAATTAAAGACTTATAATGCCTAATAAAAAGAAATGGAAGAGGTCCTTTAATTGAAGTTTCCTCCTTTTCACCCTATTTTCATGGAAGACGGTGAACACACAGTAACAGAGCTATGCATGTAGCAGGATATGCATGTTCTGTACATCACTCTACTTGTGCACATTAGAGGGACCCCTGACCTCAGCAACAACAGTGCCTCCACCAGCAGAAAGCGTCTGACCAGCTTGTACCTCATGTGGTAGCATAGCACATTTCTTCCTCGACTTTTCAGGACAGCAAGGCTTTTAGATAGCACTTACCAGCACAAAAGTACTCAAAGGAGCAACTGCTGAGAGCTTTACTATGAAACATTTAGCATAAAAACATATCCTCCTCTGCGAAGTAATCCACATTTAACAGCATGATCCATACAGTCCAAAAGTGTGAATCTCAACTCTATCTGGACCATTCTCTCTTGTTACCGCTCTGTACTCGATCTGTCCCTCACTAACATATGCTTGACTGCATATGCTCCTAGAAGTCAGTGCATAACACCACAGGTACTGTTTTTGGTTTGTGTGAGAGAGGCATTTCTCTTTTGAGTACTGCAGTCCTATCATAACCTGTTGTTTTTTTCAAACATTGTTTTGCTTTTAGTAGCAAAACAAAATCCTCTCTCATCAGGCAAGAGATATCCTCAGCTAAATCTTTTCTCCAATTTCCAGCCAGTCATTCCAATGCATCTTAATAAGCACGAAATAATTACAATTACGAGACATTTGTCCCTTTTGTCTTTTTTCTTGTACAACTTTTCAATACTCCTTATGATAACCTCCCTAGCCTCAATCCCTTGAATGTTTTCTGCAGTTAGCTACTCTGCTGCTTTTCTTGAGGCACTCTTCCTTCAAAACTATGAACCAAGTCAAGACACAACCAGTCAGACTTCTTTTTAATTATCTAAATGCATTTTTACAAAACAAAATTAGCTCTGATGCCATAAAACATTCTGCACAAAACTATCAGACTTCTGTTCAGAAGCAGGTGCTTTCCTTTTCTTCCGTTGCATATTGTAGAGCCATCCCTTAAAAGTCCATTTCTGCCATTATCACCAGCAGTAACAGTCCAGTTCACTAACAGAACCCTTTGAGGATGAAAATATTACTTGTTACAGAATAAGGGTGGCAAAATTAGCACAGCAACAAAAAGATGTGTCACAATGGCATTTTTCACTACTGTATGTTGGATCGCCATAACAATCCATGAGGGGAATCTGAAATAGCATCACTTGAGGGCTGAAGTGCTGTTCTTTCCTTGTAACAGAATGCTTTTGGTTTCCAAACAGGACTCGGAGGAACCAAGTACATCTCCTTTGAAGAACGGCAGTGGCACAATGATTGCTTTAACTGCAAGAAGTGCTCCCTCTCCTTAGTGGGTCGCGGCTTCCTCACAGAAAGGGATGACATCCTTTGCCCTGAATGTGGGAAGGATATCTAAAGCTCAAAATAAGAGGTGGGGAAGAGGGGAGGAAAGCAGCGCTTGCAATATATAGTCTGAACTACATGGATGTTCGGAACTAGCTTTGCCACTCTGTATTTCGCTGTACTATTAACATCACTTAACCTTTTTCTTCAAACTCTCCCAAACTGGAGGGAAAACAACTTCAAAGTCTCCAGTAGCAGTGTTGGTGTTTAAGATTTCTACAGCTAACCAAAACTAATGCAAAAGTTGAGATTTAAAACCATTTGGGTGTCATTGACATAACATAGTCTTGTTGTTTTGGGTTTGTTTTTTTTCCACTAAATATTGCGGTTACAAGCAAATTACGTAGTTCAAGGATTACAACAATACACACAATACATTCATAGATGGGATATTCAGGGTGAAACCCTCAGCCCACTGAAATCAATGGCAAACACCATTCAATTTCACTAAGGCTGTGGTCTCACCTCAGTGTTCTTGAGCTATGCGTCTAGTGTGTGCTGTCAAGTGTGTAGAAAGACTGCAAACATAGAGGGTGTTTCAATGTACAAGGATTTGTGCTATGCCATAAAGAGATAATGATAACACAGTTGAAGTGGGAGTGCTTCATAACAGGTACATACTTTATTGCATGATGAGCTGACCATTGTGTGAAGTACAAGTTCGGATTGACAATGTCAGCATTACCGTTAGTCAACATTACACTGCACATCGTATTTTTCAAAATAAAATCATTTAAAACAACATTGTAATGTGCTTTAACTGTATTTACACATTAGATATTTACATATAAAATGCTTTCACAGTCTGAAGAAACAAAATGTAAGGGCCATACGAACACAACCCTTTTTGCACCCAGTCATTATGAAACTGTGAAGTTTGAACAATCCACGTACAGGCCCTGCTGATACAACAGCCTAACCCAAATTGGTGTGAAAATTATCAGCAAAACTGAACAACTGTATGAAAACACCGAATCAACTGCAGCTGATAAAAAATGCATTCATAGGCTCTAAATTCAAAATCAAAATACTATTGTTATCAGAATGCAAGAAGGTCAAGAAAACTCAAAAGACATTTAATCTTTTGTGAAAGTCACACGTTTAACTTCTGCCCTAGGGCATACTTTAATTCTGCTCTGTATCGCAGAGTATTGTAATACCCTTTGTAGCATCACTTCTGCTACATTTGTTGCAAAGGCAACTGGCAGGACAATAAAATCAAGTGGCAACAATCCAAGGGAAGAGAACTCTTTTCCCAAAGCAGACTTCCAGAAATATGGCCATGCTATGCAATGTACGATCCTGGTGCACCTTCCAGATGGAATGAATTTGTATCCAGCAAAAGGAAGAAAGTAACATATCACACTTCCAACAGGAATCTCCAGTTGTGGAAAGAAGAATTAGGAATATACTTACCCTGCGTGTAACTGGGAGGGAAAGTTTCCTCCTAGTTCCTGCCACCACTCAAATTCATCCCTTTTTGTACCAAGTGTAAAGTGCTCACAGGTCATTCCTCCCTCATTAATTCAACAAGCTAAATAGCTGCATCAGATCAGATCTGGTTTACTGTACACCCTTTGAAGAACTTGGCTGGCTGACATTTTTGAAGTGCATACTGTGCTAATCTGAACTCACTGAATGACTGAATTGTATCCTTTGGTGACTTCTGTCTGTAGTAAAGAATAGCCATCAAAATCTCTTTCATATCCCCACCTCCCAAAGGAGTGCCAGCACCTCTCTTACTCTCTCCTCTGGCGCCTGGCAACCCCCCAGCACACTGCAGCTCTGCTCTAATACTTTGCTGAGAGAAGAAGGATTACTATAAGCTAAAGGGGTAGTGTAAGGTTGTAAGAGCAGCATGGCTTGCACCTTGCCCCCCAAGCGCTACAACAGATGGCAAAACGGTCCCAGCTTTGGGGAAAGGTAGATGAAACATAACAAGGCTGGAAAGCATGTTGGCCTGCAAACAAGGCTGTTACCATGCAATAGCAGCACCACACTATTATTCCAGTACAGTTCTGCATATCGCTCCTTAACACACACCAACACACACGCGCTCCTAGCAACTGAAACTACAACAAAATAGAGCCCAGGCTCTAAACCCCTGCCAAGCAGCCACCCACGAAACAGAACTCCTACCAGACTGGTACGTTGGTGCAAGGACCAGCACTTCACATGATACCAACTGCTGCTGAAAATCCAAAGTAGCTACTGAGTCTTTTGCCCCGTAAGCTTTTTTAAAGTTCTGATCACTTCAAGACCACTGAAATATAACTGTATAAAATGAACAAACTTAATACCACCACAAAAACAAGTCAGTACTACTTTGTTTGCTTTTAACTGAATTTATTTAAATAGGATAAGGCTACTTAAAAGACAACTCTTGACGTACAAAATGTACATTACGTTAAAGTTTGCTGTACTCAAGTACAAAAACTGCACAAGTGTTTAGTAAAAGGGAAACAGCACACAATATTTCAAAACACACATTCTTACCATTTTAGAGCATTCGAGAAGTGCCTTTTATGTTGTAACAGTGAATGGAGAACTTCTGTCAGTAATGAAGTAAGCTACAGGTTTTGGTTTCAATATTAACTGATGTTAAAAATGTAAACAAGCTTTCAGATCACTACTGACAGCTTCTTTTAGTGGGTTAACTAAGTGGATTCAGAAGTCGATTCTTTTTTTGTTTTACTAAGTTTGAGAGCATTATTATTATTTACCATCCATATCTAAAGTGGATCTAAATTGGCTTCACCTCAAGCCACTGAGATTTAATAAAAATGTTTTCATCAACTGAACTGGATTTCTGCCTTTTAAGGCACTACCAACAATCCAGATGAAATGCCACATCTCACAGAAAACCAACACCCATCTTAAATTATCAAAGGAAGGGAAAACAGGTTGGCTTTTTGCTTGGGGGTTGGGTGGGGTTTTTTTTGTTTGGGTTTTTGGGTTTTTTAGAGTGCAACTACCTATGTTAATGCTCTCAAGGTATTAGTTTGTCCTCCTATCCCTGTCTCTCTCTGACTGTTAGTAACTTGAGAAAGCACTGGCCTGCATTCCACAGGTTTTCCCCATATTTTATAAGCATGATTGTAACCAGAAAAACAAGCAGATTTGCTACATCGGCACATTTTTACACTTACGCATGTATAAAATATGCCTGTGTATTTAAGAGAACATGGCACTAATCCACTCACTACTTCCTCTCAAAGATTCATATCAAACAGTGTAATAACATACTTCCATCTGTGCATTTCTTATTTCATACGTCAATAAGAGAAACTTCAATTTGAAGTAATGCTGTTAAAATAGTTCATCTCTTATTACCAACCTAACTTGCACATCCTACACTCCTGTTCTGTGCAACAAAAAGGAAAAATAAATTGTGTCAGACTATCTTATCAGCAGAATGGTCAGTTTTCTCATCTAAATGAATTATCTTTTCCAAGCCAAGAAGGCTCTTGGGATCACTCTGAATCTCAATAGCTATTTTAACTATTTAACCAGAAGTGGAACAAAACTGAATCTTACCGAAACAAACTAAAAAAATATTTATATATGTGAACTGTAGTGACATGCAGGAGATGAACTATAATAATCTTGAAAACTAAAAGTGGGGGGTTTAGTACATTTTAATACTACCACCTTTTAAAGAAGTAATGAGCTACTTGGTGTACAAGAGTATACACTCTTAAGGTGACCGGTGATAATGACTCCAGCTTTACAATAGGGACCTTTTAAAATTGTTAAAACTTTACAGCAATCTGAATCGCTGTAAGGTTTAAAAAGAATCATACTTAAACTGTTTAAATATGACTTATCTGTTTGAAAATATGGAAGTAATATTTCTGTTTCAAGCACCATTAGCTACTTCATGGCCATGTAACATGCTGGATTTTCTTCTTTGCTTCTGTAGGCTTTAGGTCATTCTGGAATGCAAGAAAATATATAAGTATTCTTAGATATACTGCGCAAATACAAGTTAGTAATTAACCTGCCAGATTCAAATCTAATACTATTACTGCACTCATCTATATTCTACTACAACAGCTTTCTATTGCCATCTTGTGGAGAAAATTAAATATCACAGAACTTGTCTAGAGAAGATAAAAATAAAGCAAATGAATGTAACTACCTGCAAATCATGCATGTCTTTTGGTTTTTCTTAGTCCTACAATTAGTTATCCAAAAATATCTTTCACTTATGCAGCTTAGAAACACATTCATATTGGAGTTTCAAAACATACATACATCTATTATTTCAGATTGTCTTCTTATAGTACTTGTTGAAATGGGACTGTATAAGAAAAAAACAAACCATACAACTAAGAAACCAATTTACTTTTGTCAAATAGTAAAAACATTAGAAAAAGAGAAGGCAAAAGTTGACCTTCCTTTGTAATGACCTGTACAGAAAAAGTTAAATAATTGCCAAAGCCTCAGATGAACTCATCGTTCAAGTCCCACCCCAGGAAACCAGAAAACATCAAGCAAACCTAAAGTAAAACAATGGGAGACTGAAGTGGTGAAATCATTACCTTTCACCATCTAAAATAAGAAAAAAATCTGAGAAATTAGATCTTTAATAGTTCACACAAGCAGAGTAAAGACAGGCATATGAGTTTTCAAGAACATTCTGCAACACCCTGGTTTGGGAACCACAATCTCTCTTCTCCTTAAGAGTTTCAGTGCTAGTTAATTTACACAAATTCTGTAGACTGCAACCACTTAAAGGTTTAAAGGAATTAGACCCAAAGATCAGAGGGATAGTTCTGTGCTCTTCAGCATGAGACCTTCAGTTTTTTCTTGAAAGTCAAAGAACAGGTACTAACAATATAAACTAAAGTAAGTCAGTAATACTGGTAGTAGGAAATACACCTCTCCAGCATAAACTTAATCAGGGTCTCAGCCACGATTCTTGTACAAGTTGCTAAAGCTGTCCTTCAGAACAGCACATGTTCAGGTGCTTGTGTTTAACAGAAGTCTGATGGAGCCTACCAATCCATACAGCAAGGATATCACCTGCATTCTTTAATGAAAGGATTTTTTTTTTAAAGAGATTAATAAAAAGCATTTCATGAGGCAACATTGAGAAAACATAAGTTAGGTCTGGTGCCCTGGGAAAATCTGAATCAATGTAATTGCCCACTGCATATCTAAAGCTTCCCCTGCAGTTCAACTAAGAGCA
The DNA here is from genome assembly GCF_000695765.1 of Mesitornis unicolor. NCBI lineage: Eukaryota > Metazoa > Chordata > Aves > Mesitornithiformes > Mesitornithidae > Mesitornis > Mesitornis unicolor. Next base: position 55,325 of record NW_010206690.1, read on the forward strand.
GATACTTCCATTTCTTCCTTTGAGGTCCAGACTTATTCCAGATATTCCTGTGGAAATCTGAAAATTCCTTCATTTGTATCATGAAGAAATACAACACAAATACAAGAACAAGTCTTATCCCTACCTCACAGCAAGTTTTAAAGAGATGGCCCATTGCTCCTTGCTCACTGACAACCCCTTAAAGACTAATCGCACTGCTGTCAAAAATAACCACTGCTTCATCTTTCTACCTAACTGGCAACTAACTACATTCAGCACCATTACGTACACTTTCAAAGATATGTCCTGCTGA
>NW_010206690.1:55647-65195 GCF_000695765.1 Mesitornis unicolor
ATATCCTGCCTTAGCTCTTCTCTCATCACTTCAGCTCATCAGCCTTATTCTGCCCCCACCTGTAGTGCAGTTCTCTTCTCCACAGAAAACGTGCTTGCAGCTTGTGCTGGTTCTGGCTGGAAGAGAGTTAATTTTCCTCATAGTAGCCAGTATGGGGCTATGTTTTGGGTTTGCACCGAAAACAATGTTGATAACACAGGGGTGTTTTCGTTATTGTGAAGCAGTGCTTACACAGAGTCAAGGCCTTTTCTGCTTTTCACACCACCTCACCTGTGAGTAGGTTGGGGGTGCCTAAGAAGGGGGATGGGGGACAGACACAGATAGGACATCTGACCCCAACTGACCAAAGGGATATCCCATACCACAGGGATGTCACGCTCAGCATATAAAACTGAGAGAAGGGAGAGATGTTCATATCAATGGCATTTGTCTTCCACATCACCATTACACCTGGTGAAGCCCTGCCTTCCTGGAGATGACTGAACACCTGCCTGCTGATGGGACATAGTAGATGAAGTGCTTGTTTTGCTTTGCTTACATGCATGGCTTTTGCTTTACCTAATTAACTGTCTTTATCTCAACCCCTGAGTTTTCTCACTTTTACTCTTCCAATTCTCTCCCTCACCCCACTGCAGAGGGAGTAAGCAAGTGGCTGCATGGGGCTTAGTTGCTGGCTCAGGTTAAACCATGACACCACTGAATCTAACTTGTGGAAAGAAGAGAACTATTTATCTTTATTGTTAACATCTCAGTCAGTCTTCTACTTAAGAACAGCACCCTACTGTTCAAGATCTCAGCATGTCTTTATCGTCATCTTATAGAAACCCAGATACCTGATTAAGATCAAAGTAAGCACTCAACCTTTGGCCTCTCACTTCAGCCAGTATGGTTTGTTACTAAGGTTTCTCATTCAGACCCACAATCTAGGCAGCTCTCCACATTTTCACATCCAGTTTCTTCCTCTAGCTTTACAATTCCTATATGAGATTTAAAACAGATGGAGTTCTTCCTCTAAGGATATATTCTACAGCTCTCAGCATCTCAATTCAGTTCCTGTAACATCTCTTCCTTCACTTTGAAAAATGAAAGCTTGCCCTACTCAACCATTCAAGTGTGATTGTTACAATAATAATAATTCCATTTTTTTCTTCCCGACTGCAGAAAACAGACCACTTGTCCTCCCTTTAGGGCTGTTCACATTGCTCTATAATACCTGTTCTCCTCTCAGACCTACCAGTAGGGTTATTTTGTTTGTGTTTTATTCAACTGCTACTGGCACCACCTGAAGTATTACCTACTTACTCATTTTAAAATTACACACATTTTCTACAAAGCTGCCTCTTCACACAGAAGTTTCCCATGGACAAGTACAAAGTACTTAATTTCTTCCCTTCTAATCTTTCCCAAACCAGCAACTCTTTTCCTTGTTTCTAAATAAAGACTGTACTATTACTTCACAGTAAATTAATTCTGAAAGCTCTTACAAGGGTCTATCTTTGGCTCCTGCAAACTTCAATTAAAAAAAAAAAAGCTGCAAAACCAAATACCGAACGTACATACCGGCAAATCAGATTCTTCTTTTGGAACAGTTCTCTTTAACTTCACAACAGTAGTTCCTGCTACTGGAGACAAAGGGTACACCTTCAGACTAGCCAGCACATTGCTGTTAGTCTTTGAAATACTGTTCTGCTTAGCCTCATTATTCCTTATTCCTGGCTTAGCGTCCTCTGATAAACTGGAGGCTGAAATGTATGTTGAGGCATTTGATGGAACGGATAATCTTCTAACAGTGTTGGTGGTGCTTCCAGCTGGAGGAGGTTTTAGGCGATCAGCAGCTCTGTTCTCTGTCTTCTTCACCTTTATACTGGTACTTGTTGAATTGCCATCAAATACAATTAATGGCCGTTTCCTTAAACCTTCCACCGTTGTAACACTGAAAATACAAATTGTAACATTCTCAGAAACAGAAGCTAGATGGTCCAAAAATAGCATATTTAAGATGTGAGTCATGAAAATTAATTCAATTTTGCCTAAAGTAAAAATATATCCCAAAACACTAACCTTAAGCTCTTAGCAGCTTCAAGTTTAGGCAACAGAAATGGCTTCCAAAATATAAACAGAAGAGGGGGACATGGGATTGTGTAAGGAACAGGGTTCCTCAGCAGAGGGTTGTGGGAGTAACTTTCTAGGCAGACAATTACAGTTGTACAACCAAAGACTATAAGCTCATACCACTGCAGCTATTCCAGAGTAACTAAAGAGAGAATAGCTGTTATGTATTTCAAAAGGTGAATATTTGAGACAATGGGAGTCACCTTACCTACAAGAACAACACCTAATATTCTGATGCTTCTAAGTCTCCCTGTTTCCACTCTCATTTAAAATCATAATGTTAAGGTAGTCTAAAAGACTGTTAGACAATGAAGCATTAAGCAAAAAAATCCTATTTTTAAAATAATTTGTGCCATGAAGCCCATGTGTAGTCAGTCAGAGCTGGCCAATTTAGTAACAACTGATACATGAAAAAGGATATTATCAAGATATTATCAAAGCAGTAGTATCAGAAAACATCTTGACTGCCAAGAAATAAAGCGCAAAGTTATCATAGCTCAGTCTACACAGAGTTTTAAAAAAGCATTGCTCAAGAATGACAAAGTATATGGAAAGCACAGATTTAACAATTTTTTAAAAAACAAACCACCATTAAGCTACATAATACTCCTATTTAGAAATGTCAGCTTTCAGTACACACTTACTGTTTAATACCTCATAAGAAACAGAGGAATAAAAATTGAACACTAGTGTTTTCAACAATGAAATATATTCATTAATTTGTAATTCATGAGTTTGACACTGCTGAGTTTAAAATAAGCCGCAAGCATAGACTCTATTCATTTGACTTGGAACAATATTAGATTAGTAGCTGCTGATAAACCTCACATACTAAGAAATTACGCATAGCTTGAACAATTTCTGTCTAGACCAGGGGATTCTCTAAAAAAAAAAACAAAACAAAACAAAAAACCAAACAAAAACCAACCAAACAAAAAAGGAGTCACAATTTAAGAGCTCATAGAGCAAGAAAAAGTTCAGCTCTTATTCAGATTTGCTTCTCCATTACTATCTGTTCACAACACCACATGCCACATAATCCTCCTCTTTTTCTATTCATTGGGTTCCTGAAACTGATAGAGAGAAAGAGAGACCTTCAATTCATTTGAGACTTGTTTTTCAAGAGATTAGGCACAACTTTTTGGCTTGTATCTACAGTAGACGCTGTTTTTCTAGGACAGCTTCTATAAAATGAGATTATAGCTTCCAAAACTGGGAGTGTTCAGCCAGGCATGTTGTTTCAGTTAAATACTACTGAAACGACAGTAGTATTTAACAGATCCATTAAACTAAGAAGTATAATTTCATTTGGAAAGTCTAAAAAGCTGACACACGCTTCAAAAATAAAACATGATACTTTTTGCTCACTTTGGCTTTGTCCAAGAATTTAGTCAACACTCCTGACAAGGAACACATTCCCCAGCAGCCTTTTTGGAAACCTAATTTACTAACTATGTAAAAGAAAAAAAATGTATACCTTTTTTCAGTCACCTTCCTCAGCATAAGAAGTCTGCATTCCCTAAGGAGATTTATTTCTTTTATTCAGCTTGCTGAGGACTGGCAAATCAGGAAATAACTCATTTGAGGAGACCTGTTATCTATTCTAAACTGAATTTTACATCTATAGCATTTGTACAAATGACCACATGCTATAATGCAGATAACACACCCAGGGAAACACTTTGGGAAAGTTCCAAAAGAAATTTGGCTGCTGTACCGCCAAGAATTGTCATTTCTAATTTTTAGATACATGGCTCACAGAACACAAAACCTCGGGTGTGACATTCGCTCCCTCTATGTTAAGTATAGGCAGCTTAAAAACTCCAGAGCAGGACTCATGTTAGCCAGCACCCTTCTGAGGGAGGACATTGACGCTAGCTAACAGCTGAAAAGAACCAATTTGGGATTGTGTACCCTCCTGCAGGACACTCTATGAAACCTACATTTCAATCTGCACATCCTACACCCCAAAGAAATGTTCTAGACACACTTTGGTCTGGGTTGGACAGAGGGCATGTAATGAAAATCCAATCTAATTTCATCTAATCCTGCTGTTTACTCTGTAGCACATAGTAAAGAATACAAGATTTAGCAGAGGAAGCAAAAGCTTCTCTACATAAGCAATCTGTTTCCACTGTTTCACATGATTACTCATGTTGTCAGGATGGCCTCTGAGCAACTCCTGATTATGAGGACAATTTAATGAAAAATGCTACTATTGTCTACCTTAGCCTGGTACTTAAGGTAGCAGCATACAAGCAGAGAGAAGTGTATATTTTAGCTCCCAACCTCTGTTACCAAAACAGGCAGGTGATCACCTCTGTCTGAAACTGGTCAGAAGTACGACGTTTTACACTAAACCAAATACTACCACTGCATTAGCACTTTTCAGAGGACGCCGAAGCAGCCTCTCAGCTGACTGAGGAGAAATGATGACCTCTACCAATGCCACAGCTCTGAGCATGCAAAGCCACAGTACTCCTGGGAATTAAGAGTTTGCAAGTGAGAGCCTTCAGACTCAGTGGCACTTCAGAAATTACATGCATACATGCTGAGATTCGTACCATCCTCTTTCTTCCAGCAGGCAATATGATCGTATAGATCTACAAAATTAACTATCCCCGAACACAAATACTTTCTGAAATGTTTGAACTTGGATAAGACTACATTTGTTTTTATTTGGTGTGATTTTTCTGCAAGCTTGAATACTCAGTAATAAGATGTATAAACCATCACCTGTGACCTCAGATATTTGATTGTACTGTTGAGGTATAATACATTACTGCAGCTCAGCTGATATACAGCAAGTCTTTTAGGATATGCCACCAATCACCAGCAGTAAAACTAAGCACGATATTCAATGCTGACTTTCACATTTCAGTGTGTTTTTAACTCCTATCTGTAACTCCTAGAGGAATGCAAACACACACTGAGCTATGCTGATCAAGTCTCCAAGCCTCATCATAATTCCAGCACACGTTGTAAAGCTGTGCTTTCCCACAGGAACTCATCAGAAAGCTCCTGTTGCTCATATGATCAATCAGTTTATCTGACTATCTAAACCAAACCAACAGCACGCTGAGTTCCCACCTCTGACTTGCACATAACTTACAGCCTCACAATACCTAGGAATTTTGTTTTGTTTTTAAAAACAAGAATGTCAAGTTCAACTTCTTCCTCTGCACAATGGCATCGCACCAGTTCTGCTTCAGTGCTGCACACAACTGCGAGGAAAAGTGCAGTATTTCAGATGCTTAAACTTCCTTGATTCTTCCCATGAATATACTAAAACTGAAGTTTGCTCTGTGCAACCTTTACTTGCTGAAAGTTTATTTCTCCCGTTTCTCTGGGGTTAGTAATACTAGCAGTAAAAGGTTAACTTGTCAGGATAGTATTTTGCCAGCATATTTGTTACGTATGAAAGATGCAATACAAGCAAAACCAGTAACTGCTGGAAAATCTTAACAAATAGAGCAAAAGACTAAGCCTAGTACGCTAGATGCTAAGAGCAACAAAAGCAGACTGGTAGATTAAACATATGCCCTTTTACTTACTATTTTATGCAAATACTGCATCGGTTTAACCATTACTGAATTTTATTATACCAATATAAAAGCCCTTAAACTTATTGTACATATGAACTCTGGATGAAGCCATTCTTCCATCTAGAAGTTAGCATTGCCTCCTTCTCTCAAAAGCATCCAGCCTGCTATCCTTATTTCTTTGATTAAAAAAAAAATCTTTTACACCTATTTCAGCACATCAAGTTTTTTATTATTTAAACACTAACCTCATGATTTCATCCTCAAGTTGTAAACAAATCGAGGAGCTATAACCTTTTATAAACATACTAAAAAAACCCCTAATATAACAAGATAACTCAGCCACTGCTAAAAATTTTAATTATTTTTGAAAAAATAACTTGACAGAATTTGTTTAGCTCTTCCCATTTAGAAACCCCAGCAAAGCTAAAACAGATTCATGAAATCAAAAAGTTGTAATACAGCAAAATTATGAGAATTTCCATCCACCTTTCCTTCAGCATTTACTGCTGAAGCTACATCAGAACGCCGACCATTTGCATCTCATGTCACCATCTAAGTCTTGGGCAGGAGGAAGGTCAGGAGGAGATTAGATGCAGTAAAATAAAACTTTTGAGGAAGATTTTGCTTTCTGACCAAATACAAACAGAAACATTTCAAAAAACAAGGCAGAATGTTTCTTTCAGAAAGTAGACGTTAGTTCTGAACTGGACCCACAAAACTGCTGCAGCATACACCCCTGAGTCTAGAGTAGACCAACCCTGTCCAGGGAGCAAGCATAAACAAACATGCTTTTGGTACTTTTCTTAAACAGTGCAAACATTATTATTATTTAGCAATTATAAAGCAAAACAAAAATTAATCACTTTTCCTTCATTATAAATTATTTTGAAATGTACCAATAACCCAGAATGAACAGAGGCTGGGGGATGGGATGAAGGGATTGAGAGCAGCCCTGCAGAGAAGGACTTAGAATCATAGAATCATTTAGGAAAAGACCCTTAAGATCATCGAGTCCAACCAATAACCTAACACTGCCAACTCCACCACTAAACCATGTCCTTAAGTGCCACATCTCCCCATCTTTTAAGTACCTCCAGGGATGGTGACTCCACTTCCCTGGGCAGTCTGTTCCAATGCTTGACAACCCTTTCAGTGAAGAAATTCTGGTGCAACTTGAGACCGTGTCCTCCTGTCCTATCACTTGTTACTTGGGAGAAGAGACTGACCCCCACCTTGCTCCAACCTCCTTCCAGGTAGTTGTGGAGAACAATAAGGTCTCCCCTGAGCCTCCTTTTCTCCAGACTGAAAAACCCCAGTTCCCTCAGCCACTTCTCATAGGACTTTTTCTCCAGACCCTTCATCAGCTTCATTGCCCTTCTCTGGACTTGGGAGTACCGGTGGATGAAAAGCTGGACGTGAGCCAGCAATGTGTGCTTCCAACCAATCACATCCTTGGCTACATCAAAAACAGCACAACCAGCAGGTCAAGAGAGGTGATTCTGCCCCTCTGCTCTGCTCTCATGAGGTGCCACCTGGAATACTTCATCCAGCTCTGGAGGCTAATAAGAAAGATGATTGCTCAGAGAGGTTATAGACGTCCCATCCCTGGAAAGATTCAAGGTCAGGTCAGCTAGGGCTTTTAGCAACCTGATAGAGTTGAAGATGTCCCTGATCATTGCAAGGACATTGCATCAGATGGCCTTTAAAGGTTCCTTCCAACCCAAACCATTCTATGATTCTATAAAAAGAAGCACTATAAGCTAGATACCATTAATAACATTTGGATGACAAAAAAACCACTATCTTGTCCTTTTTCCTGGTGTTGCAGTAGTAGAATCTAGCACTTCTGACACAGGAGACCTGACATAGCATCCTCTGTAAACTGTAACAGTGTTCAAAAGCTGTACAAGAGTCATTAATCAAGCAAACAAAGATTAAGCTAAATGCATTGTCCTAAATTTTCCAAGTCTAGCCCAATAAAAGCTAAATTACCTTTTATTTTCACTTTTCAACTCATTTTGCTGCCTTTTCTTTTCCATCATTTTCCCCCATCTACTTTTTGGTAAGTCACGCTGAGGCAGGGGAATGGCATGTTGAACATAGAGATCAGTGAGACCATCTTTGTCCATCTTTACGTCCTTTTCAACTAGTATATTCTTCTGCGGGGGACAGAAAAAAAGTTGCTGTTATGACAAATTAGTGGCATAATATCCTTTTTTTTTTCCAAAACCCACTTTAAGGTAGTGCATTGGGCATAAATGCCAGGGTTTCAGAAGTGAGGGGGTTGCTGCAGGGGTGACCGGTGTGGGGGCCATGAATGACCCTGTGCCAATGACAGCCTGGTCTCCTGCCTTCCTACTACCAGCTTCCCTTGTTTTCTGTGTGGATTCCACTCTCGGTCTCTCACTTCAGGGAGGCAATGGGAAATGTGGGATGTTTGAGTCAGAGCATAGTGATTTCTTTCTCTACTATCTCAATGCACATCTCATCACGTAACTCCTCCTCTTCCTGGGCATCCTTTTGTGTCTCCTGCCTCTGGGGGGTACTGCTCTTTGTTAAGTGCATTTAAAATTCAAGAGATCTTCTGTTCGAAATTTTGGTGTGTGATGGGCTGTTTTCATCAGTGTCAGCGACAGCTGGACGCACCTACCACCAGTACTGGGCAGTTCATCACCTGTGCCCACAAAGGTCAACCCTGCAGCTCCCTAACCAAAACCTTGCATTTTTTTCCCCCAATAAAAATAGTAGCATAAAAAAAATTAAAAAGTTATGATAGCCATATTGATGAGTGATATTTTAATGCACTTTCCAACTACAACACAAGAGCTCTTCTTTGCACTTCTGAAAAACAGGCAACTAGAACATAACACAGTTTAAACTTACAGATGTAGAGCCATGCTTCCTTTCCCAGTTTCCCAAAGTATAAGTTGCAAAGGGAGATTTCTAATAACTGTCAGTTGTAACAGAACACCAGATTTCTTTCCAGTCATGTGTAGGTTTGTGAAACTAAAATTCCCAATACCTTCTACCAAACTTACTGAAAGAGGAAAAAAAGCCCACTAACTTCCTGTAAACTAGAGATCACTCAAAGCAGGTCAAGACTCTGCCACTACTGGTTTTGGCAACACTTCATGACTTCTGATGTGGGCCTAAAACCTGTACATTTTTGTCTACATAAACTACACAGACAAGAGCATACAAACATTCAATGAGCTCATACAAAAAAACTAAAACTTTGATTACTATTGTTTCACACATCTAGAATTTTCAGGCAAGGCAGCAACAAGCATTCCAAGTCACATCAACTGAAGCTTCATACAGTCCCAAACTGTTTATAACTCACTTTTGAGCTCAAACTTTTTCAACTACGCATGCTTAAGCATTAGCTTGACTGATTATGTAGGATGTAGTATGTAGTTCACTAGGTATGAACTTTAAAAGAGTAAAAATTATCTTTCCCCTGATAATTTTACTGCATGTAACCACTACCTCACAGAAGCGCGGATCTGGGTAAATCATCCTTTAGCAGCTACAGTGTTCAAATACAGCCCCTTCGCAAACACAGAGGCATCTCCCACAGTACGGGCTTCCTCTAAGGAAGTACCTAGCCTACACGCTACTGACCTAGGCTTTAGTTGGGTTTGTTGTTTGGGGTTTTTTTCCCCTGAATGCTTCTTGCGCACCCGTTAAGGGCAGTTAAAAAACCTGAAAACTGCAGGACCAGGAGAAAACTTCCCGTGATAGAGAGGGAGAACGTCTACCCGCAAAGTTGAGAAACAAACTAGGCGGATCTAACGAGGGGACGCCACCACCGACAGGCCTAGAAGCCCTCCCACCCTGTCGGGTGGGACAGGCGCCGCACCCTCCCAAGCCCCCAGACCGGCCCTGCCT
>NW_010206691.1:0-856 GCF_000695765.1 Mesitornis unicolor
AATACTGGACTGAGGGGGGAAGTGTTGAATTTTTTTAAAAATTAACAAACCTGAAGTAAATTTCTCACCATATGTACGTTTTTCAGCATACATTACAGATTTTTTTATAATTTTTATTATTTACCTTTCTTTTTACCAGTATTGGCAAGTGGCATACTTCTGACTACACAAAGTGTGCGTTTCATGTGGACTATATTGCTGGAATCACTTAATTTAAAAATTGCATGAACAAATATTCCTATGTTGGTTCCTACTGTTTATACTGGTGTAATAATACAGAAACACCTGGGGGATGATACATTTAAAAATAAATTTAAGTCAAAACCTGCTACTGACCCAATTAAAAGCACCTGATGTTTTCATTGCAGATGCATCTTTGACCAGACCTCTTCACCATCAAGCTTCTGCGTGTCCTCACTCTCATGGAAATCCTCCTGCACAGCCACAACCTCCACCTCAAGTAGATTATGTTATCCCTCATCCAGTGCATCCATTCCATCCTTCAATCTCTTCTCATGCATCTGCTCACCCTGTTCCACCTCCACCACCAACTCACCCTTTAGCAGCTGCTCCAATACCACAGCATCTTCCCGCAACACACCAGACTATATCCCATCACATCCCTGCAACAGCACCTCCAGCACAGAGGCTGCATCCTCATGAAGTGATCCAAAGGATGGAGGTCCAGAGAAGAAGAATGATGCAACACCCAACGTAGGTCACAAATGTACTCAGAACAATATCTAAACATAATGCATTTCCCTCGGGTTTGTAAAATGTTGCATGTGAATCTCAGTGTTAATTGCATGGTTAGGACCATTGCTGGTGTCTCTACGTACCGTCACAGTTGCGTGAG
>NW_010206692.1:0-1194 GCF_000695765.1 Mesitornis unicolor
CCGGGCCCCCCTAGGCCACCCAATGGCCCCCACGGCGCCCCCAGGGCATCCCCAGGGCACCCTATGGCACCCACAGCATCCCCAGGGCATCCCCAGGGCACCCTATGGCACCCACGGCATCCCCAGGGCATCCCCAGGGCATCCCCAGAGCATCCCCAGAGCATCCCAGTGGTACCCAGAGCATCCCCAGGGCATCCGCAGTGTCCCCAGGGATGGGGTGCTATGGGGACAGGGTGACAGGGTGACTTGAGGACACGGGGACAGGGTGGCATGGTGACACAGGTACAGGGTGTCATGAGGACAGGGTGACACGGGATCAGGGTGACAGAGTGACATGGGGACAGGGGGACAGGGTGACAGCTACATGTGGACAAGGTGACACACGGACAGGGTGACATGTGGACAGGGTGTTAGGGTGACAGGGTGTTATGGTGACAGGGTGACATGGGGACAAGGTGACAGAGTGTTATGGTGACAGGGTGACATGGGGACATGGGGACAAGGGGACATGGGGAGAGGGTGACATGGGGAGAGGGTGGCAGGGTGGCAGGGTGACAAGATGTTAGGGTGACAAGATGTTAGGGTGACAGGCTGACAGGGTGACACAGGGACAGGGTGACAACTTGACAGGCTGTTATGGTGACAGGGTGCTAGGGTGACAGAGTGTTATGGTGACAAGGTGACAGCGTTATGGTGATAGGGTGTTACGGTGACAAGATGACAAGGTGTTATGGTGACAGGGTGACATGGGGACAGGGTGACACGGGGACAAAGTGACATGGGGACAGGGTGACAGGGTGTTACTGTGACAGGGTGACAACACGACAGGGTGTTACGGTGCCAGGGTGTTACGGTGACAGGATGACAGGGTGTTACGGTGACAAGGTCACAGGGTGTTAGGGTGACAGGGTGTTACGGTGACAGGTGACACAGGGACAGGGTGACAACTTGACAGGCTGTTATGGCGACAGGGTGCTAGGGTGACAGAGTGTTATGGTGACAAGGTGACAGGGTGTCATGGGGACAGAGTGTTATGGGGACAAGATGACAGGGTGTTACGCTGACAGGGTACCACGGTGTTACGGTGACAAGGTGACGGGGTGTTACGGTGACAGTGTGACAAGGTGTTACGGTGACAAGATGACAGGGTGTTATGGGGACAAGGTGACATGGGGACAGGGTGACACAGGGACA
>NW_010206693.1:0-520 GCF_000695765.1 Mesitornis unicolor
TCTGGCCTGTTTGCAAGCCTGATGGGCAATGACAACTAACTATTGATTATTGAAAATTGAATTACAATAGTGCACCATTAACGGCTGCTGTTCCAAGTATATCCTCAGTGGTGACTGCAATACAAGCAGCAGCCCATCCATGGATGGCTGCCTTAGATGTCAAGGATATGTTATTCATGATTCCCCTAAGGGAGGAGGACAAACTCCAGTTTGCCTTCACTTGGGAGGGGATACAGTACACCTTTAATCATCTCCCATGGGGGTATAAGCATTCTTCCACCATTGCCCATAATGCTTTGGCTACACTCCTGAACACTGTGAAAATGCCATCAGGTATTCACATAAACCAATATATTGATGATGTCCTGGTGGGCAGAGAGAATAAGGAACAGGTTGGGCAACTGGTTATGGCCGTCAGTGCTGACACTGGAGACCAAACGGTGCGAGTGTTGTGTGAATGGTTCAGTGTTTTACCCACTCCTGAGAGTATTCAAAGTGACAATGGTTCACATTTTACAGC
>NW_010206693.1:678-6784 GCF_000695765.1 Mesitornis unicolor
CACAAGCAGTCCTTATCATTAATAATCATTGGGGAAATTACAGGAGCACCAAAATCAGGGCATTCCACCCTCATAAACTATTGGGCAATGATGTCATACCAGACAGTGAAAAGAATAAGCTTCCGTTACAGATCAATGTGGGCCAGCCTGTCATGGTGAAACTACCTTCTATTGGCATTGTGCCCATGACCCTGGTGAAACCCAGAGGCTTATATATATGGGAAGCCCTAGATGAAAATGGAAAAACCCACCGTGTTAGTGCTTGGTGGATAATTCCCAATTTCTAACTCCAAAGCCCGGTTTCAAAGGACCAAGGTGTGATTTTGTGTTTTCTCACAGGACAATAAAGGAGTGGAGTTCCCTGTTGCAGTGATGACAGCAGTCAAGATGAACAGGAACATGGGATGCAGAATGTAGCTACATCCTCCAACCCACCCATGAGGCCACGGGGTGGCGACCCATGCTACAGTCCTGGATCTGTCAATAGATGAGTGCAGTGTCTGCATTCCAAATTTATTGATGGCGCTTCAAGATGACCAGAGATTCAGAAGATATTCTTGCTGGACTGTGGATGGGTGGGGTTGGTTCCTGGTTGGGTAAAGTTTTACCTGTTTGGATTTTCTCTTTTGGTTACCTAACTAGACTCCTACAATCTGATAATGATTGTAGTTATGATTGTTGTAATTTGCATCATTATAAGATGTATCAAGTAATTGATATCCCAACACAATTGTAAAACCATTGGGAAATGATCCATAGTGAGCATCAAAGATGACCAAGGCTGCGCTCCCTTTTAACTTTGAAGGCAAGAGGTGACTGTACCACCACTCCAAGGAAACCAGTCGAATCCTGACTGTGGTCATGGAGTGGACTGTGTGGCAGATGCACCCACCCTGCTAAAGACCTGAGAAAGACCCAACAAAGACAGTGCTAAAGTTTCTGGCCCTGGTGATGCCAGGACAGCTCCCCCCTCACAGCTCATGTCTGGTCCACACGGTGGGGGTCAAAGGAGGGAAAGTTGGGGTCCTCAGCCAATAGGGGGTGACACGACCATGTATTGACCAGATTCGACCAGGGTATAAATGGGGTCCCGCCGGAGGACTCATTTGAGTCAGTCCTGCTCGGAGCAGTGGGTCTGCAGTTGGGGACTCTCCCCTTGAGTTGGGACGCCACTTAAGGTAACTTCTCGAGATTGAGAGCCCTCCCTTTTTGGTGAGTGAGTGAGTGCACATTTTGGATTGTTAGGCCAAAACCTTAAGAATTCTTAACTCAGCTGTGTCTGGTAATATTCCCAACCAGCATATCGAACCTGTATTTGTTAAATGTCAGTGGGATGTTGTCTTGGTGAATGAAGTTTTGTCTGCTTCATTTCAGTTGCAAATTAAAGCTTGTTTGAGTTCATTATTTTTGTGTGTGTAGCCATTTTGGTGCGATTCTGTGACAGTGGGTAAGCAGTGAGGTGGATAATGGAAGTAAGATGGCAGAATCTCGTTCACTTTTATTAATTAGTAAACCAAATGATAGCAAATATACACAAAAGGCATTGCTCCATTCAGTATCTCTTTTTTACTGCTGTAGAATAAAGTCTGACATTGGTTATAGATCAAATACAGAATTGGCTGTGGAATTTCAATGTGATTTCTTTAAAGAAACAATTTTTTTAACAATCAAAACATAATTTTCAATGAAAGTTTAGAATTTTTCAGTATCTTATAAGTGAAAATTGACATGCTAGATATTTAGTTGGGAAATGTAAACAGCCCAAAACATTTTTTCATTGCCTAAGAAATGCAAGACATTTTATTTCAGATTAGCTGAACATGAACCTGTGTCTGCCTAAGATACCTCATGGAATCAGAGGATCTGCTCTTTGGTGTAGCTTACACTCATACTCTTCTAGTTGGGCTTCTCAGCTGGATGAGGTTTCAATGTTCTTTCCCATTGAATAAGCAATATGTTCAGTTGAAACATAGGATAAGTTAGTCCACAGGTCAGCCCAGGACTTCTTATTAAGGATTTAGAGGAAGGAAACTTTCCAATGAAAAACAGAATGACATTCAATTTTGAATGTCCTAAATTCTATTCTAGGTGTTCTGACTTTGACAGTGCGTGGCATAAATCTCTCCCACTGAAATATATGCACAATGGAAATAGGGATCTTTTTCTCTGTTATTCTTGAAATTACTGAAGTTGAAAACTAGGACTGAAATCAACTTCTTGCATATTTATGTCCTTTTTAAAAAAGGCAGGGAGGGAAAAGAGAGGAAAAAATAGTGAAAATTGGCTCAAAGATAGGAGTTTAATGTTGGACAAAACTCACATGCAGAGATAATATGGGCGAGATAGTGAGGTTTTTCCTTATATACTGGGATTGTGGAGATTAAGGTATCGGTCTCCTTTTACCTCCACTTTCCTTTGCAAAACCTGTTTTAGTTACATCCTAAATGTACTAATAGACATCAAAAGTGGTTGAGGTCATAGTTTCCACTTCCTTTTGAGTGCTCATCTGAAATTATTAGGTGCAGAAAATTGTATACATAAATATATATACATATAACACTTTTGGAAGAAATGGCACAGCTGCTGCCAGCCATGCCCTCTGGCACTCCGAGAGGCAGAAGCTCCTCTTGGGTTTTGCAGTATACTCTGAAGTGGAGTTGTGTTTTAATTGCTCCATCCATCCCCATTAAGGGACAGGCAGAAAAGGAAAAAAAAATGTAATGAGAAAACAGATATTGTGTATACCTTACATGAAATACTTGTGTTTAAAAAATACTAAAGTTTCTAAATGGAGCACTGAAAAAAACAGGAAATATTCTATTTATGGGTCCTGGTATAACCTTAATTTAGCTTCTGTAATCAGCAGCATTCTGCTACAGTTCCAGAGACTCCCACTTCACCTAATGAATGACTGACTGGTCCTTTATGACTGTTCTACTCTTCTCAGGTGGTATAGAGACTCCAGCCTTACTTATCATATAAAATACAGACACTAATCTAGGTACAGAATTATTAATTTCCTCACAATTTTTCATTTAGCCCACCTACTACATTCTGTTAATGCTACTCATGATACTTGTAATTATAATACTCATTGTCTTTGAGAACATTCAATAATGCATTTCTGCAAAATCCTAAGATGCAATAGGTGATGGCTATTATTTGTTATATGTGTTCTTATTCTCACAATATTGTTTATGGACAAAAAGGAAACACATTTTATTTATAAAGTCAAGAATTTATTGTTGTTATAGCTAAAATCTTTACAGTATAATCCAAGAATCGTTTGTCCATATTTAATTACTTCAGAAAACAGTATTTTCATACAGAAAGTCTCATTAACAGCAATACCATAGTTAAAACTGTTATACACACACTTAGTTTCTACCCCTTTTTTGTTATTATGCTTAACCTTTCCCTGCTCCTCTGGGTCTTAAGGTCAGGGGTTTCATTCTGCTGTAAAGGGTGTTGGAGGTGCAATTGCAGACTTGTCAGCATGTAGAGTGCTTCACTGGAAGAAATATGATGTTCATCCTGATGGTTTCTTCCTCCTCACTGTAGAATCTACTTTTTATATGTTTTCTAACATATATTTACATATTTTCCCTTTCCTTGTGGGATTGCAGTTTAAAGTTACATACAAATTTATTATTTATGGTACCTATTTACTATGATAGATACTATGTCACACCTAAAGACAGTTTTGTCCAGCCCCAGTTCTACATTTCTTTAACTCATGGTTGGTAAGTTGCTTATAGCTGTGGGTCTTGGGCGCCAAGCTTATGCCACATTTCTTATCACCTCATGCAGATATTTCTCTACACCACATCCTGTCTCTCCACTTCTCTGCTATCACACCAGGCCTATATTTCTCTACACTACATCATTATGTGCTAGACTTGTAAATTGTGGAGATGCCATTCAAAGATAAAGTAAAACAGATTGGCCAGAGATACCTGGTAAATCAGAAAAAAATGATGTTAAAGATAAACCAAGAAAAAGTTACCAGTGGGTCAAGAAAAGTTCAGACAGAGCAAGTTGGGCAAGCTTCAGCCCTGAGGTCTTGCAGACTGAGTTTATAGCTTGTAGCTTATAGCCTGCTACTATCAATGGCAATACCATATTACAGGGCTCGCAATTGCAGTATGCATCTTGGGAAATAGGTTAATTAGAAAGAAAATGCTACCTTTCTCTACAGAACACTTACCATAACTCATGGAAGGTTTTTTCAAACCTTAGGCTTCAAGGAGCGTTAATTGACTGAAAGTACTTTTAGTTCCTAATTAGATCATTACAATAAGGCTGTAAACAAGGATGATGATGAACAGGCACATGCTGAGCTAGGATGTTATATCTACTAGGAGTGGACACATTAGAGAATTTTGGAGTTAGGTTGCAGTTCAGGTCAAAGCCCAGAAATTCAGAGTGAGTTCCACTCGTATTGGCTGCTTTGAGCTGCTCTGGGGATGCAAAGCAGCCATAAACTTGACTTAAATGGCCAGTAAAGTCGGTTTTACTGCTGCTTTGTGTCACTGGATTGCTCCAAGGCAGCTGGAATATCCCATGAATCTGGCCCCAGATGTTTATATGGAGCTTATTCAAGCTATTCTAACCTCTTTGACTATGAAATCTGCCAGAAACCTCATGAGAATAAGCTCTCTCTGCTTCTGCTTTCAACCAGAAACACGAAAAGAACAGTCTGCCTTTCAGTTTCATCACACCTTTAATCTGCTAAATACTGCAAATAGAAAATAAACCAAACAAAACTTACCTGAGTGTTTCAGAATTTCTCCTCACGCATAATTTAATCTTAATTCTAAGAAGACCTACTGTGTTTTGATGGTGGTGACACCATCTTATTTATACCTAAATTGATTACTCCTTTACTGTTTTTGAGATATATATTGCAGGGCTCATCTACTAGCATGTGGTCTTACAAGTAATCATTCTTATTTTCAGTTGGGTTGTACAGAACTTCTGTGTTATAGATTCATTTATCTATTCTGATTTATTCCAGTCTAGTTACAATGTTACTTACTGTTGTATTCCAGCAGGCGGTCTTGTGTGGGATTAATTTCACAGGAGCTCAGGCATCTTCAGCTGAGTTAGTAACCTTTCATTCTTTTTATAGGTGATATAGAATTATTTAGGTTGGAAAAGACCTTTAAGAACATTGAGTCCAACCATAAACTTAACATTGGCAAGTCCACTGCTATACCACATCCCTAAGCACCACATCAACGTCTCTTTTAAATACCTCCAGGGATGGTGACTTGACCGCTTCCTTGGGCAGCCTGTTCCAATGCTTAAGAATCCTTTTCATTAAGAAATTTTTCCTAACATTCAAACTAAACCTCTCCTGGGACAACTTGAGACCATTTTCTCTCATCCTATCCCTTGTCACTTGAGAGAAGAGACCAACCCCCTCCTTGCTACAACCTTTCAGGTAGCTGTAAAGAGCAATAAGGTCAGCCTCCTTTTCTCCAGGCTAAACAACCCCAGTTTCCTCAGCTGCTCCTCCTAGTTGGGCTCTAGACCCTTCACCAGTTTTGTTGCCCTTCTTTGGTCATGCTCCATGTATTGGGTTTTCTCTGAGGGGTTTTTTGGTTTTGTTTTGGTAGTGGTGGAGGGCTATGAACATAGCCCTGTAAGAAGCTACTGGAAAAGCTCCCCCCCTCCAATGTCAGACCCACCTCTGACCAGGGCCAAGCCAATTAATGTCCCTGCGAATTAATGTATTTTGGGGGGGGTGCAGAGTACACTCACTCGCTTTCTGGCACTGGCCTGACCAGCACGGCCCCAGGTGCGGGTGGCCCTTACCCCAATTTAAGCTTAAGCCCCGCTGCAGCTCCAGTCTGAAAGAGAGATACGGGAACTCTTCAGAACCATCAGAAGAGACCTGCAGCAGAGAAAGGAGTGAGACCTGAGGAGAACAACTTTAAAGAACACCAAGGTCGGTTGAAGGAAGAAAGGAGAGGGCGAGAAGGAGGAGGACACAGAGCCCAGGTTCCCCTTTTGCAACCCATGACGAAAGCACAAGTCAACACGGCTGTAGCCTGTGGAGTTCACTGGCAGGGAGGGGCACCTGGGCAGGGGGGCGGCCCCC
>NW_010206693.1:6813-15393 GCF_000695765.1 Mesitornis unicolor
AGTGTTGTGCATGAGGGAAACTGCAGCTGAGGGCAGACCTGTATTGGACTTTTGAGGACTTTTTTCTCATGTGGGAAGGGTGCCATGTGGAAGCAGAGAGAGGCTGGGAGGAGTCCTCCTCTACTCCTGAAGACCACATGGCACGGACTGCAACTCCCACTCCCATTCCCCTGTGCCCCTGGGAAGGTGAAGAAACCAGGATCAAAAGCTGAGCACAGGAAAAAGAGAAGGATGGGGGGAATGTGTTTGACTTTAAGACCTGGTTGTGTCTCTCATTGTTCTACTCTGATGTTGGTGGTTACAAAATTTTTTTTTTTTTTTTGTTTTCTCCCTGTGATGAGTCTGTCTTTTGCCTGTGACCTTTTTAAGTGGTGAGAAGCCCTCCCAGTCCTTGTTTTGACTAGCCCCCTGTTTGGGGCATCATGGTGCTCAGTTATGCACTGGGCCTAAACCACAACACTCCACCACCTCAATTTCTTGTAGAGGGGCTCAAAACTGAACACAGTATTTAATGTATGGCCTCACCAGTGCTAAGTGCAGGATGACAGTCACTTCCCTGGTCCTGCTGGCCACACTGTTTCTGATACCAGCCAGGATGCTATTGGCCTTCTTGGCCACGTGAGCACACTACTGGCTCATATTCAGCTGGCTGTTGACCAGCACCCTCAGGTCCTTTTCCACTAGGCAGCTTTCCAGCCACTCTTCCTCAAGCCTGTAGCATTGCATTGAGTTGTTACGACCCAAGTGCAGGACACAGCACTTAACCTTCTTGATCTCAGATGGTGTGAAAGGTGCTACTACACCACCTCACTCATCTGGACACCTAATTTGTTCCAACCAATGTTAGAATTATTTTATAACAAATTTGAGTGGAAATGTTATATACAAGTGCTTTTGCTTTAGATGAAATTTGACAGTACCTTCATTCATACTATATACAGACTCATAATAAGTTGGCCCACTCAAGTCAAGGAACGTGCCTGTGGAGTAAGGTACTTCTTGGCATGAGTAAGTCTGTCCCATTCTGATGCCAGCTTCAGTTTGGGTCTGTACTGCTCTTATAATGAAATTCAAGTAGCAAGGAAGAGCTAGCCGATCTTTATTCTGCATAAGGGCACAGATTGCTGTAATGGTCTTGATAGTCTTTATTGTGACATCTACGTAATCTTTGGGACATTTCTCCCTACCAGAGGCAAATCCAACTTCTCATAAGATATAAATAATGTGAAATTATATGAAAATATTTCTGTCGTGAGTCACTTGAAGCACAGCCAAGCAAAACACTGGGGACTGCCTTGGAAGGAACGTCTTTTATTTTTGGCAGCACAGATGAGCTAGCTGACCTAATAGAAAATAACTATCTCTAGTATCTTTGATTAAAATTCCTTAACTTCTGGCATACATTTATAAAAATATTGAACTTTAAGTTTACACTTCACAGCATCCTTGAAGAAAAGTCCTGCGAACATGAATTTTCTCTAAATTAGAGATGCACTAAGAGATAAAGAAAAGACTCCTTTTTTTGGCCGAGGTGAAGGCTAAAGTCAATATTAATTGGAGAGAAGGTTTTATACACCAATATTCAAAAGGAGTTAAACAGGCATCTTCTTCAATTGGAATATTCAATCTAATAAACTTTTAATGCTGTGATTAGTTGCTACGTTTTATTTATTATGTTTTACTGTAGTAAGTTTTTTGTATAGGTTGCACAGCATACATAAAAAGCATGACCTTAAAAAGGAGGCAGGAGGGACAGAATAGTTGAATTGTTAGCAGATGAATAATTGGTCTTGAGAAATGTCAACAGAGCCTGCTTGTCTACACTACGGTTGTTCCAGGAGAGGTAAACAGAGGCAGTTTTTTTACTGCAATCATGTGCAATGGTCAGAGAGATTCTTCTAATGACTGACGTGCCTGACATTTCTTGGTCTGCAGTGGGTTGGGGCCCAATCTGAATCTAGTAGCACACTGCATGAGTGACCAAGTTATTATGCAAGGAATGTGGTTATTTAAAATAAAGGTAACCCCAAAGTAGCTGACAGTTCTTTTCTCAGTCTGTATGTTGGACCAGTAGCTAAGCTCATCAAATACAGAGAAAAACAGCAGCATGTTCACACACAGTTTTATGAATATTTAGCACCCAGCTAATAATAGAAAGTTAAAGGGCATTTATTCTTTGAAAAATTGAATTTGAAGGACCTTGTTACATGGAGGTTGCACTAACTCAGCACCCCTGTACTAAAGACTTCACTGCATAAGTAGACAGGGCGAACAAAGGGTGGAAGAGGGCATGGAGTAGTCTGCACATGTTCACACAGAAGAAGGAGAGTTAGGACCCATGAAATGCGCTTCATGTAGTCATTGCCTGATCCTGTAGTCCACCTTTCTGTGTCTCTCAGATGGAATAGCTCAGCTTTTCTCCTCTGCAAAGTCCTTCTACGTAATAAACCTTTTACGTATACCTGAAACAATAACCCAGTGAGTCATGCATCACTCTATTTGTATTGCATTGATTACTGTTTTACTGAGAATCTGGATACAACTATTAGGACTTCTGACCTATTTTGTTACTTGGAGATTAACTTGTGACATAAAATGAATCACTCAGTCATGCTTCAATCTGCGGAGATCATCTTATCTAGCATAAGTACCTGCCATAAGCTTTTTAGATGAGAGGTTTTCCTTTAAAACAGGCATCAGGAGAAATTGTTTGACATGTTTTAAAAGGTTTCCAGAGCTCTCTGTTATTTTCCCCGAAGTGTCACTAATATCTGAGCTCAGAGAAAAGAGTCTGGGATTACAGACTCAGGTACTGCATTGTGCACTGTGTGTCTACCAAATATCCTCACAGCCACTAGCCTGCTGTGCTCTGTGCTTGTGTTTGCTCACTTTCCTGTCATCATCTAGTTCAACTGCCCACCAGCAACCTCAGACTTCTGCACTGGCCCACTTATCCCTCTCCTATATCTGCATTAAGCAAAGCAGGGATAAAAAAAATATCTCTTTCGACTATCAAATTAGGCCTTGAATCTCATGAGAAGTCCAATTCCAAGATTACATGTGTTCAAGATGAGGTCCCACTTGTAGTATTAAACTTCCTAGAAAGTAGAAGTCAAATAGTATTGTGTGAGAAACTTTCCTCACCCAGGACAAGTAGGCCAGTGTTCAAGGCCAGGTTGGACAGGGCTTTGGGCAACCTGGTCTAGTGGGAGGTGTCCCTGCCCGTGACAGAGGGGTTGGACCAGATGATGTTTAAGGCCCCTTCCAACCTAAACCATTCTATGATTTTATGACCATGACCCACATGTGTACTTTCATTTATATGCTTTTCTCCTATAACTCTGGGCCAATATGACTAGTCACAATCATGTTTGTGTACAGCAACTGCTGCCTGTGTAGCAACAAGAATGTCCCATTATTTTAACACAGTACTCAATATAGGATCTTTCTGTCTCTTATGTACCTCTGTACCTCTTTTAAGAATTGCCACTTGGTATGTACAAGCAAGAAATTAACAGCTTTCATTGTGATCGCTGAGATTTACAAGCTCTGCAAGAAATGCAAGCTAGAGTTGTGCTGAAGTTCTTGAAATTATTTGGCTACACACAAGAATGTAGAATTTATCCTATTTCCTTTTGCCTTTTCACCAAAATGGTTCTATCTGAGGGTGCTAGAGGATGAGCATTTTAACTGATATGAAGTGTGAGATTTGTTTTTTAATGTCTAATTGATCACAGTCTTACTATGGTAGCTACTTATTATTAGGTTAAATTAGCTGGTGCAGCGTACGAGTCCAGTTAGAGAAAACAAAGTTAGAAAAAAAATCCTATCCATCTAGTTCTAGGTATAAGATGCCACCTATTTTTCACAAACCTGCACTTTTGGATCTGCTTGCCATTGTCTTAAATTAATTCATTAATGCTTCTTGCTGATTCATGTCACAAGATCTTCTGTTAGTTTTGTGTAACTACACTGGGCACACAATGTTTTTCCTGGTATGCTGTCTTTTTACTTGTGAAAGACATCTCTTCTCTTGATGTTGGCAGTGTGAACTGTTTGATGGGGTAGCTTTTATAAACATTATCCTTTAGAACTTGCACATCTGGCTGAAACCAATAGTTCACTCCTCTAGTTCTTACAGAAGTGTTTCCAAGGCTGAAACACTTTCATGGCATTTCCAGTTCTCTCTTTCATAGAAAAAAATGACTGAAAATCCTGGATATTTGAAACAGCTCATATTCTACTTCTCCTCTTTCGCCAGTATTTATTATTTATCATTGCCTTCGCAAAATTAGGCCAACATGTTGTCATATTTGGACATAACTTTAAAGTAGCATTGAATGATAAAAAAAGAGACATTATAAACCAAACCACATCTGAGACTATGTCCTTATGGTTTCTGGATTCAAAAATAATGACAAGAAAAATAAAGGTGGTTTGAATAGCTTTGGAAATAGGTTGAAGATTCTGAATTATTAGTTACTCCTAGGTAAAACAGACAGTTTTATATTCAGTTTATGCTCCTTCTTCAAATAATCAAGCTACATCTTGTGTTTAAATTGCCCATGATTTGTTTTTGGTTTTTTTTAAAGGAAACAAATGGAATTGCATATAAATAGAGAATCATATCCAGAAGACATATTCAGCTATCTGCATAACTTTACTTGTGTTGGTAAGTAGACTGACAGTAGACTGTGGGAAAAGTTACGCAAGTGTCTAGGGATAAGTCTTACTAGATTTGGAATCTCTCTGTTGAGTCACCCTGTCTTCATATCAACATCAAACCCAGGTACACACTAGCTCTTTCCCACACATCTTTTTCAGCCCATTTTTGATGTAAAAAGAAGTGAGGTGTTCAACCAAGAAAATACCCATTGAAAAAACCAGAAACATAGATCATGTGAGCACGTTATATTGTCTCCATAACAATACTGAGAACTTACTAGCACTTTATCATTTGATATTAGCCACTTTATTCCCCATGGAGTGGTATCACAGAGACAGTAGAGTGTAGATATATTTTAGCCTTGAGCTAAAGTCTTGAGCAACAAACAAACAGAACTCAAGGGCTCTTCAGTTTTCCTTAGTTGTTATCACTCCTATTCCTTCAGAGGGTTATGGAAATCTGAGCTGCACTATCTTTCAGTATCCCTGTACAGCACAGCTGTACTTTGTACAGTTGTTTAAAGGATTCTGTTTGAATTACAGTGAACCTCAAAAGTCATCACAGAAAATGGACTGATCATCCCCCAGGCACTCTGGAAATATCATTAGGGAACTGTCCGGCAAAAATCTCTCCCTTGAAGAGTGCTTCAATATTGTGTCCCTCTCAGGGGTGTTACTTGCTGCAAAGAGGAAAGGGCAGTGAACTGGCAATAGGTATGTGGAGGGGGAGAGCAACTGCCTGATGTGGGCTGTGTGTTCCCCTCTCTGTCCGATTCTGCACAGAACATTTGTTCTTTAGGTCAAGCAATAGGGGCAGATTCAATTCCTAAATATGACAAAGATGGTAGTGGATATATGAGGAGAAAGAAACCTGTTTTCCCTTTAACTGACTAAGGCAACCCACTATCTGCCTACAGAGTGTGAAACCTGAGTGCTGATGCCTGTTGGACTGGAAGTAGGAAAGATGGGCAGGCCACAAGTTCAGCACTGAGCTCAAATATTCAAACTCCCTCTGTCCATGAATTCTTCTGGTTTTCCTTGGTCAGAGATTTCTCTCTTTGCTTTCAAAATCCTTTCGTAAGTTGCTAGTGAATGTTTTGTTGACAAGAGCCTGTCCATGTGTCTACCAAAACCTGAGAACTTTGAAGAGAGATTGCAACATTTTTCATTCTTATATGCAGAATTCTTTGTGTGCAGTTGACCATTTTACTACAAAGCATATTTTCTTATTTTCTTAGAGAGTAGGGATATGTAGTGGAAATTTTCTTTATATCCGAGTCTTCCTTTGATATAACTTCTACTCTTCCATTCTTCTGCTGTTTTACTTCTGCCACTTTTTGACCCTGACTGTGCTCCCCTGCTTAATAATGTGCTAAATGATTCTGCCTATCCCATCCCTTACAATGAGTCCCTTCATTAACATGCTATTAGACACCTTGCATGGATACCTAGAGATGGACAACAGAGGTAGCTGAGTGAGTGCACAGGCAGTTCCAAGGCAGAAGTGACAGATGACAAAGTGCCTCCCTTCTGCTTACGTAATTGTCTGGATCTTGATTTAAGGTTCCCCTGCTGCCAGAAATGAATTATGCCACAGAATCTGTGTTCTTCCTATTTGAACTCTGGAATGCTGTTAGTGATGATTTGTGCCAGATATCATTAAAATTATGCGTGAAAAATATAAATTATCTGCAAAGCAATTACAAGCTTACAGTTCCCAACCATTTTTTCTGTCATCCCAAGCTCTCTCTGTTTTGAATGAGAGTTCCACATACAGAAAAAAGCTATATTGGGTCTTTGAATCTCCTTTCAGGATATTTTTTCTTCTTCAAAAATGGACAAGTGATTTAGGAGCTCGGGTCTTCTTTAAAAGCCAAGTGCCCAAGCACATTAACAAATCTGGGCCTGAGAGCACCTGAAGTTGAGTGTATGTGAGATATGTGACTCTTACTAGAAGTGGGAATAGCCAGTACTTCAGAGCACTGCAAACCTGAACTGGTTATTGGTATATTTTATTTCTGTGATACATTTAATTCAGTAGAGATGTGGCTGCTAGCACTGATTTGAACCAGGTACAGTGTGGGCAGATATTATACAAATTTCCCTGCACAAGATCTGCTAATGCATCTCAGTTTGAATTTGTAGATCTGCCAAGTTTCACTCATTTGGAGAGAGGCATCCTCATTTGGGATTAATTTTAAGACTCTTATAAAAAAGTATCTCCACTTGTGATGAAACATTTTGCTGTGTGTGAATGAGATGTATAAAATCTCATTCTAAAGGCCAATTTCATCTCTGGTGTAACTTCTGGGGAATTCCCACAATGCTTTGAAATCGTCATCATTCAGATGATCACAGCTCAAGAAGTCTGAACACTCCTTCAGTTTGATCCCTGTGCATTTTGCACAGACTGCCAGTCATATATTGGTTTTCTGATATGTTCATATGGAGTGAGAGAAGAGGTAGTCACAGATCATTTTCATTTCAGCCTAAGCCAGGATGAAAACTTGACTGATGAAGTGAATGTGACATACAGCTTAACTTTTCATATGAAAGAATAATATACACTTTACAACATATATAAATACATATAAAATGGTAAAACTTCCTTTTTTTTTCTTTCTTCCTTTCTCCAGAATAAACATAAGAAAGTAGTTAGTGAAAGAAGCTGCTGCTGGTGTAAAGCTGTTATATATATTTTAACTAAGACATCCACTTGCCTTTTTGAACAGAATAAATGATCAGGAACAAAACCAAACAGAAAACAAAAATCCAAAACCACTCCAAACAGTTCATGTTAGCTGATAATATCATTCAGGACTAAAGATTCCTTTTGTCTTCCGTGTGATACTAAAAAACTCTCAGGCTGATAAAATCAGCAAGGACAGGGCAATTGTCATTGCTCATTTTATGACCTCAGGCATTGCTCCAGTGCCTCAGACTGCCTTGGCACCATTACTCCCTAGACTGCTTCTGCTGATCTTAAAGAGGCTTTTGTTGGTAATCAGTACAGACTCTGGAATCCCAGGACACCACTGCTAGTTATGCTGAGCTAAAATCATAAGGAGTGCAAGCAATAACAAGCACCAAGGCCTGTGCTGACCCTTAGCAGCTGTTTATATGCAATCATAACTGAGCAAATGACTTTCCAAATGAAAAGGCATGTTTTTGGAACTGATAATAAATCAATCTTTAAAGAATGAGAAATACTTATTAGTTTTATTCTCTGCTAGGTTGTAAAAAAAACCAAATAAGAACCCCTGCCTTAAAGCCAGACGGCTTTCACATATATAAGGAGATTTAAAGGGGTTGCACATCAAAAGGGGGCATTTTTAATAGTGCTCACATGACAGAAGAACACTACTGCATTTCTGAAAGTGATACGCTCCAGCTTAATGAAAGGTAACTTTCAGAAAACCAGCTAAATTCCTACCAAATCTCTGGCAATTAGTAAAAATAAAACATATAAGTTCTTAACGGGGCGAAGGAATAACAAATAACACAATTCCGATAGTGTGAACTTGAGTGTCGTGGATAACATGGTAAGGCAGCTCTTACTTCAAAACATTTGAAGGTAATTAATAACAGAAGAGATTTTTAGAGATGCAGGCGAGAGAAGGCAACAGTGCCCTGTGTGAAGGGGCAGAGGACGAACTGTTCCAGCACCACAAACTCTGCATGATCCTAATCCCTGTGCTCCGGGGAGCCTCGGTGGCGAGTTGGTGCCCGTGCCTGGCCTCGGCAGCATGACTGCTGGCAAGCTCCACCATCTCCTTCCTTAGCCAATGTACCAAGGGTGACCCTGGTGGATGAGACAGTCACCTGTGCCATCCTGATGATGGTCATCTATTCCTGACCCTATATTTCATTGTACAAATGTGCAAGAATGGCCTCTTTTCTTCTCTTTCTCTTTCC
>NW_010206693.1:15424-38203 GCF_000695765.1 Mesitornis unicolor
AAATCAGTGTAGTTCATGAGGAATAGACTGGAGGCAGGATTTATCTGGCTGAATTAGGGTTTACATGCAAGCTGGCCAGTTTTTCTGAGAATAATTTGTTTCATTCTCAAGAAGAAAACCTGCAAAATTGTTCAAATGAGCTACACCATGGAAGTACAGTCTTTTCACTGACCTTGAAGGGGACTCATGATGACTGCTCCAGGTATATAGGTCTGAATGGTACATCTTAAGTGAAACAAACCCCCTCTAAGAGACATCCTTATGTTTTCCTTTTGTTGGTTATGAATCCTGGGTCAAGAAAAGATTGGGAATATTAGACCAAGATGAGCAATGTCATGTTTGTAGCCATGGTGTTGTTTTGAACTTTTGCAGAGTACTACCACACCCTTCTGATGTTTTCTTTGTAACATACTGACTGCTGTGAGATTGGCACAACGATGTAATATTAATAGAAGAAATCTGGTTTGAATTCCCTTAAAGTCAATGTTCTTGAAAATCTAATAAGTATATTGGATATTGATGTGCTAGTCACCATCTGCAGAATTTAAGAATATGAAATTCATATAAGTCTTAAAATTAATAAACAAAAACCCTTAGACTTAAAATGTCAAAGACATGATTAGTTACACTATATTTTTATGGTGCTATCCTTGAAAGGATATTAAAGTGCTTTAAAAGAGCCCTGATCCCTTGCTACAATGCTGTAAGAGAAATGTTGGAGTTTTTTTGCCATTCTGTAAAGAAATAAAGGAAGTTACTGATATAGGCCAAACCTTGAAATGCTTGGATGTTTGCTAAGGACCATTCCCATGCTGATTGTAGGACATGAAAAGATGAGAGATACACCACGGCAGCAGTGCAGAAAGAGTAGCCTCGTCTGTGGGTCCAGTGTCAGGGACAAGCACGCATGGGCCATGCTGCAGCTGAAGCCAGTGTAGGCATGCAATAGCTGCTTCAGAGTTGGATTAGCAGGTATTTTCTGAGGGTCATTTGTCAAAGCAACCATGAAATGTATGCTTGCCTGAAGTGGCTGGTGAGAGGAAGAGGTATGGCGGAGCAGGGAGAACTCTTGGAGTGACTCAACTTGAGTCAGCCAGGTGGGTGGACGCATTTGCTTTCCTCCTGGCACAATTTGTTATGGACACTGTCAAGTGCCCAGTAACAATTAGGATATGCTAATTGGCAAATGAAGTATGCTAATGATCAGATGAAGTAGCTACTAATAAAATTGGCAAGGGTATGGTTACTCTGACAGCCAAGTAGCAAAAGAATGAGAAAAAAAAATAATAAGAAGGTGAGGGTATGAGGAAACGCCCAGCTGACCTCTCTGAAGGCCTTTCTTTCCAAAAGCAAGATTGTAATTTAGAGGTACAAGTGTGGGAGGTGGTGTACTGCTCTGTGGTAACCTGAATTCCTCTCATCTAGAATCTGCCTACAGAATAAATGCAGTGTCTTTGGCAGGAATGAGCTGCACTCATTTGCCCAGCGTGACTGACTAGGAAAAGTCAGACATGTGGTAGCCATAGGAATATTTGGTATTCCACTTAGAATATTCAGGAAACACAAGGGGCCATGTGGCTTATTCGAACTGTTGGTGCTATTATACACGTGCAGTGGAGGGACTGAGCTCTTCCAGCATAAAAAAATATTGATAAGCAAAAATGGATATTCTCTATGAACTTTTCAAATATGTATGAACAGTTAGACTGGAAGCCTTTGCTGGTGGCCAAAGACATATTGGATAGATACAAATAAGTAAGGCAAATGGGAGGTACTGTGGTACTGTCATTTAACTTTGATGTTACGTGTTGATATTTTCTTTCTTAAAAAATCCCAATCAATCAAAAGAGTCTATGAATCCTGACAGATTACTTTTGGGTATATTTAAAAAACCAAACAACTCAACATTTTTTGGATATTTTTCTACATTTTGTAGAATTAACTGCAACATTACAAGTTTACTGTAGGACTTCTGAAGTGAGGCTGTTTCTTAGGATCATTGAGCATGTGGGGGGCTGCTCTTTGGATTCATGTTCTAAATCTCTCTTATCCCTTATGAAGGCATCTGTGTTTTATGCTGTACTGAACTTCTGTTCACAACTTCTGATTTCACCTCCAGAAATTTCTCAGGTCTTAGTAAAGAGTGTAATGCTTGGTTAGGTCTTTCAGGCAGAATATAAGGAGTTTTCAAAAGTGCATGCACATACTGCTGCCTAATCCCAGAACGAACCAGAACCTCTATGAACATCCCTGTTTGACTGGAGATGTCGTCAGAGCCCAGAATTGTGCCTTTCTACACTTTCAGACCTGTCTTAGTCTTGTCAGGCTTATCAGTTACTATTATGCTTCTGTTTCACCCCGATCAGCTGCCAGAAAATGACGTTTCCCCATTTCCGTTCCCTTGAGCACTTAAGCTGTTTGTTAGCTACCTCATAGCTCTCTTTGAGAGAGCTTTTAATACAGGACAGCGGGAGATTTCTTTTTAAAACCAGCTGAAAGAAGAAATGGTAGAGATTTGATTTTGAAATAATGCTTACCTGAGAACCAACAAAATCTGACCAACATCTTGCTTTGGCTGCAGGAACATCTATTTCTCAGAAAAATACCCGAATCACGAAATTATGTACTCAGGGAAAGCAACTTCAATTTCACCTCTTGGACAAAATTTACATTTTAAAAGTGAGAGGGAATATGATTGCATTGAAGTATTAAAGGGATTCTGTGCATTGAAAGACACTCCAGCATGTTTCAACATCCCTGTGTGGACTTTACAGCATGCACTCTATAGGAGCTGTAGATCTGTATTCTGCATCCCACTATCATGCATTCTGCATCCCACCCCTTCAGTCAGAGCCCAAAAATTAAACATTGTTGTGCCAAAAAAGGCCATTAGTGATTTTTGGCCTCAAATATTTTAACAGCACAAGATCTGTTGCAAATGGATATGGCTTTGTCCCTGAAATTTCCTTAGCTGTTTTTAAATCTCAGCTTTTGGGATGGAGAATTTATCTTTGGGATGGAGCATTTATCTGTCTCGCATGCTTCCCTCTGGGGTTTATACCAGGTTTTAAACCATCCTGGTGAGGACCATGAAATGATAAATGTTTGTGAAGTGCTTAGTGTGTTGAGTTTCTGCCAGAACTGCTGATGCCTAAACAGGATTATCCAAGGATGGACACTATCAGATGCTGAACCTTAAAGGAAGAGCTGAAGACTTGCAGCCTACTTCCAGCTGATGAGTTAGAGACTCTTGCAAGATACATAGGACTGCTAATGGTCCTGAGAACAGTGACAATTTCAGTGAGATAGGCAGGATTTGAATCAGTGGAGTAGCAGTGGGATTGCAGAATACGTATCTTCCTATGTATATTTTTCAAGGTTACCTTAGTTCACCTACTAATGTTTCTCCTTCTGTTTTCCCTCTAGCTGACTTGTAGAAAATAAGCAGTTAGGAAGCTGCTCTTTGGGTGCTTCCAGAGTTTGACAAAAGTGATGCTCTAGCTGAAGTAAATACAAAACCTCAGTGGTTTAGAGCTAATAAAAATATTAACAATCAAAATATGCATCCCTGTCACTAAGACCTTGCTCTTGATAGTGTTTCTTTTTGTGCAGTCGTGCAACAGTGATCAGTTTAAGTGGTAATGGATGTTACCTGTGAGCTGCAGTAACACATTTGGTTGGCATATGTTGGGTATGGGCAAACCATCTGTGTGTAACAGGGCTGAACGGTGCGGTGAGATGGCTTTGGAGTGGAGGAGAAGGGGCTGAGCACTCCACGATATCACTCTCATGCTGGGACCAAGACAAAGCTGCCCACCCAGGGATGACACCACTGTCTTTTGTGACAAAACTGGCATGAGAAAGAGTGCTGGAAGCTGTGTATTTCTTTTTTTGAACACTGAGCCTCCTTGCCACCTTTGGCAGTAGTGCTCACAGGCGTGGACATGGAGGTGGACCGAGGGAGACTAAACAACTTTCAGGAAGTGAAAAAGAACATAACTTATAAAGGCTGCTTTACATTATGTTGGGGTTTTTTATTCCCATTCCCATCATATCTAAGTATTGATCACTGTTCTCTACTGCATTCAACAATGATCTTTTTCTTATAAAGAGATGAACTATGTGAATGAGCTTGAAGACAAATTTCTAAATATTTAAAACTGTCCTTCTTCTCAAATCTAGCTCTTATGTTAGTTGTTTACATACATAATTTAATAACTTGCATTTATTTTTTATATATTATTCTGACAGTTGTAAATGAAACAGGATTCAGGAAAAGTATTCTGGTACGTGGAATCTCAAAATACACATTTGCATTGGTAAGGTACTAGTGTATATTTTTGAGGGCTTATATTACTACTTATTGTGGCTTGTGGTTAGTATGACTATCATGTTTTTGCAGTATTACGTATCTGAGCAAATGTAATTTTTTCTATTCCTTTTAAAATCAAATTACAATGTGACATTCAATAAAATACCTTTTGTGCAGCTAATAAAAATGAGATCCATCTCACTGCTTTGACAAATAAACCACACAAGTCAAAATACTGCCTCTGATACAGTTTATAGCTTAAGCTTTCATGTCAGCCTTTCCTATAAAAAAGCCCCATTATTTATTAATGGCCTTCTATGTCTTAAAAGTTTCTTTTTCTTGTGAGGAGAAAAAAATCATTTGCCTTTTAATGGGGTGTCAGATTTGTTTTCCAAACCTTCTAAAAGGTTATCGTTGTTACATATGGACAAGTGCTTTTTTCAGAATCAATGTAAACTCTGTTACCAGGGTAATTTACTGCAGTCCCCTGGTAGCTGTACGGAAAACTTAATTTCACCATTTTGCAAAGTGGAGGGGTGGGACTCTTTCCTTGTGGTTAACTATTTTCACATGGAGTGAAAAGAAAATGCATGCTTCTAGCACATACTAAATAACTGATGGGCTCTTATCCTCTGTTTGAGTTCAGGGCACACTGGCAGTCTGGTAGGGTTCATGGCATAGAAGGATGACTGAGCCAATTATATATACCATAAAACCTCTTGGCAATTAACTCCCAGCTAACCAAAAGATTCAGGTTAATGCTAACAGTGGATAATAAAAGCTTGTTAAATTTCCGTCCATTACCCACACACATACATACACAAATATCTGAGCCACATTTTTGATGAGAGGAGTCTGTATGGAGGGAAGAATATGCTATGAAAGATTCAGAGGTGTCAGGTTTGACTCTGCCTTGCAGTTTGAGTTAAGAAATAACATGAGACACCAGCAAATATCAAATTCAGACTTGTGCATTTAATTAGAGTTTGCATTAACAGCTGCAGTACTTCGAAAAAGGCAATAATAGCAGGTTTTTTTCCTCTAACAAACACTAAAAGACCTCCAGAACCATAAACCACTAGGAACCACTTATGACCTGAACAACATTTTTAGATTAAATTAATAACTTTTTACTAGTACTTTCTATTAACTTGATTAGTTACATAATGTATTTGGAGGTGCTGGCTACATCTGCACAGTGAAGAGTGGGTTTCACAGCAGGCATCAGCTCTTTAAACATGATGATTCATGATCTTTCTGTCCACAATGGAGGCTGTTCACCAGAATGAAGGCAGTTCACCATATCCATGCTGGGCTTAAGAGGAAGCAAGCTGGTGATCTCTGATACCTAACTGGGCTGAGGCACAGATGGCTCTACACTTCCTGAATTTTGAAGCTCGCACTGGGTTTGCACCGGGAAGGAACACAAAATCCAAGGCTTTTTCTGAATCTGAGCAAGAAAATCCTGACAACAAATGGTATAATGAAATAGCTGGTTTCATAAGGTAGAATAAAAAGTAAGGGTAAATCTTACATCACTTCAAACGCTTGGAACCTTGTCTTCATGCAATGTCGATGGACCCCGGATGGATTTTTCCATGGCATGCTGTGCAGATGCCATCTATGGAGAGGTTTCTCCTTCCTCCCATACTTTGGTGTTTGTGCAACAAACAAAACAATATATCCTCTTCTGAAAGTTAGGAATATCACAAATACCAAAACCTCCACCAGTGTGCAACACAGGCCAGCACAGGGCGCTGCAGCAGATTTCCGTACAGTGGCTACTCATGGTAACAATATGGGCTTCTCAGGTACTAAGTATGAGGCCCAACAGAGCAGATGTGGCTTGCCCAAGACCACTAGCTCCATAAATAAATGTTTTCTGCAAAGCTCTGAATACAATACTAAATTACTGAAGCTGTTCTGTGTCTCTGCCTCTAAACATCTCTGCAATGTAGGCTGAATCAGCCTCTTAAAATTAGCTTGGGAATGTATGAAACTCAAAGCCCTAAATTCACTGAATTAAGGAAAAAGATCAGTTGTTGTTTAATAAACCAAAGTTTCTAGCCCACAAAATACAAAGGCAAATCTATGAGACAAGAATCTCAATGATACAGTCTTGAAAGATCTGGATTTTTAAGCCAGTCATGATTTTGAAGGCCCATCTCATGATTTTTGAAAGCCTGAGGTTGGCAATATTCTTCCTCTGTTGCTATGTATAAATATGAATGGGGAACCATAAAAGTGTCTGCTGAAAATTTTGGAATATCAAATTTTCAGACTTCTTTGTGTAGGAAAAAACAAACAGGTCTCTGGAAAGCCAAGTCCCATTCTGATAAAAGATCATCGTATCCTCCTGTACAAAGGTTTACTGGTCAGGCCAGTTTCCGTGAAATAAGGAAAACCCCGACACAGTGTTTTTCCTTTTTTGAGTCAAGAACTTGCCTCCCTCATCAAGATCACAGACTAAGAGTCTTTAACTCCTACATCCAAACTTATCCATGAGTAAACTATTTGCTATCCTGGCAGAAATCTGATGAGAAATTCCAATCTGGAATTTGTGAAGCTTTTCCAGATGAAAGTTTCATTGAAACTAGCATGATAATTCAAAGACTTCTCTCTATCATTAAACTTTAGAACAGCCTTCTAATAGGATAAGTAGAGAAGAAAAAAACACAAACCAAGCAACCTTATTATAATGGACCTTGGTAAATTTGTGGATGAGATTTTGTAGCACCTGTTGCCTGTGATAGTAAGGGATAATTCAGTGACTGACTGTGTCCTATGGCATGTGTTATATGAAGAGTTCTCCCATAGTAAGCATTCCGTAAGGTGTTATTTTCATATCAAAGAAAGGTTTTGTCAGTGTGTCCTGGACCACATCCAAACATGAGTTCATACTTAGAGTGGAATCCAACATCCTTAGCACTTGTCTGGCTGTGCTCTTAGGAGTATTACCACCCTCTCACATGCTGAGAGCTTCTGGAAAACCTGATGTTCATCTCTCAGCAGGCTCGGTCTGTGTTTCTTCTCCCTCAGAAAATCCTAAATGTAAGTTGAATTTCTATGTTTAGTGACACTGGAGCTTTGATTTCCAAGATCAGAAACATAATTCTGGGATGATTTTTTCCTCACTATCTTCACACCTGTGCATTTTGGCTATTACACTGTTACAGATTATTTTTAGTGCCATTGACTGGAGAGGAAAGGATGTGCCATGTGTCATTCATCCAGTTCATTGCTAGTGGTTTGGATTTTGGGCACAGTTTCTTTCCTGATGGATGAGTCTACATGGCATTCTGCAGAGCTGAGGTATTCAGTAGGGTTAAAACTAATCTAGGTAGTCTAATTGAATCAATGTAGACACAGTAGAGGGAACTTGAGCTATTAGCTTTCACAGATGAACTTTTACTTCATCTAGCTCATGTAGAGACCACTTGGATGCTTGTACCTTGCATTGTATCCTGAGTTCTGTCAGAGAAACAGTGACTGTACAGATAAAGCATTAGGTCTCAGAAGATGAAGATGTATTATAGTCAAGAAGCAGAATTTTGGCATATGGATGCTGTCTGTCTCTGCTTTGATCTGTATTGTTGGAATAGCAAAGTGATGATGCAGCAGCATGTCCTTCAGCCATTGGACAAAACACCCAGAATCAGTACAGACCATCCACACCTTGGGTCTTCCTTGCAGTAGATATCTGAGGTGTATGATGCTTTGGTATAAAATAAAGGTAGTTCAAATATGTTTCCCATGCTATCATTGCACCATCCAGCTACAATATAGACATGTTCATAGTTTTGTTCTCAGAATAACTTTATCAGCTATTCCTTGTTGGAGTCTGGACTTGCTCTTCCTCACTATAACGTGAGATAATGTGTGACTGTAGCAAGCCTAGAAAATGAAAAGCATTTGAATTTTCACCAGTTTCCTCTTTTCCTCATGACTCAGGTACTACAAAAAGACCAAAAGTCACCATCAGATGGAGATATTGAAGAGCCTGGATCAGAGCTATCACACAGATGTTCCTGTCATACATAGGAGCTGTAAAGGATGGAGTATGCTTGATCCCCCCATGGCCCCTGCGTGTTGGCTCAGACTGTTCAGACTAATGAAACAGTAGGACATTCTGTATGTTGATGGAAATTTTCAGATAATTTTACCTCTAAACTGAAATTATTTTCCAGTGAACATCAGCAAACAGATTTTTTACAAAATTGAACAATTTGGCCGAAACCTGTACATTTTCCAAGGGTGTCAAAAGACAAGTTCCCAGCTGAGATGGCACTCCCTGACAAATATCATATTGCTTTAGTAAAGCAGGCTTGTCTGCGATATTGTTGTAAGAATTATTTGAACACAATGAACTCCAGTTTTTTTCTTTAAAAACTCTTAATCTTTAGAAATTATCCTTGAAACCCTAAATATTACTACAACTTCTTTTGTCACACTGTGGCAGTCACACAACATGAAACATTTTTCTCAGACTATTAACATTTGGCAAAGTTACAACATCTGAAAATGAGGTCTTATAATGGGAAGTATTAAATAACTATAACTCACTAAGCAGCTTTATCTGCATAAGCTCAAAAATATAGCTGTAAAAGCAGGAAAGCTCTCCTCAAAAACAGCACCAGGTTTCCATGTGATTGTACTTTTTATCTGAGCTTACAGGGGGACAATGAAGTCATCGGAAGGTCAAGTGACCCACCCAAGGTCACCGACTGGCAGTCAGTGACCGAGTCTCTATCACAGCTCATGGAAGCTCCTGGTTCTGAGCGAAGTACAAGGTAAGTGACACTAAGGTACAACTTCTCTCAATTTCCATTATGTTTCTAATCTCTCTTCACTACAGTAATGAATGATAATGAGTTGCAATCTTTTCTCTGGGTTGTTCTTGCCGCTGCATTGGTGACACTTATTGTTACAATAATGATATAAGTGGAGAAAAAAATTGTGATAAGTGATATTATGACTAAATAAACTTAAATAACTTACGAAAAGAACAGCAGTTGCAATAACTTGTTGGAAAGGACATTCTTACTCAGTGTGTCCCTGTCAGGCAGGTCACCTTCTCCTTCATCCAGAAGGGAAAACACTGGGCAAAAAATGGACATGATTCAGTAACCGCTGAACTTGTAACAGTTAATTGCTGTAAGCAAGTCTTACTAATGCAAGGATGGGCAAGGGCCGGTACATAATTGACCTGATGATATTTACTACGCAAAATCAGAAACTCAGTTATCCCAGCACTGAGGATCAAGCTCCTGTTATGCACTTGCACTTAGGCGCTGGTGAATATTAAGCATTTCAGACTTACAGGGAACTGATTCAAAAAATTGCTCAGTGGTCGTAACTCAGGATGTTTTTTCTGAAAGAGCTCAATATGCAATAAAACTTCTTCAAAAGGCAACAGTTTTTCAACCCTGCTCTGCACTCAGTGTGTCCCACTGGGCAGGCTGTGCTCTGTGGAGGCTGTTGGGTGCTGCATCCTTTATCAACACCTGATTCCTATGTTGTGCACTTTGCCTGGGGAGGAAGGGAGTGAGGAGGAAGTAGGAAAGTGCCTTCAGCTTCCCCTGTCTCTTTTTCTTCCCCTTCATTCTTCTCTTTGCCCCTGTACTTCTTCCCCTGCTACAACACTTGCATCTCCAGCGCAGTTCCAGCTAGAAAGGAATACCATCTCTGAGTTTGGGCTGTAAAATACCATGGCAGAGAAATACAGGATGGAGACAGTTTTGGGGAGAGGTGGATAAAGACTCTGCAGTCAGCAATGTTGATCTGCCTTGGTACTAGTCTCAAAGCATGTCCCGTTCACGTGTTATCATAATAGTATTAGCAAAGTTGGCAGCTGGTGAAAATTCAATAGCAATGGAATCCTTTGTGTATTTTAGCATGAGAATATTCCATATGTTTGATGCTATCCCCTTAATCATCTTATGCAATGTTTATGATCTTGCTTTTCCTTGGTCTGCTGAAATAATGCCTTGGTTTTTTTTGCGGCTAACTGTAATTGTGTGTATGTATGTGTATGAGTGTGTGCAGTTCACTATAATTAGTTTACACTATATTTGGTTATTTTTTTTTTCCATTCTCAATGTCTGATTTTCATTGTCATCATTCCTCTAATATCTTTTTTTGGCAATCCAGCCACTGGTTTCCTTTCTATTTAAAATTAGCATTTGATTTCTACAAGGACATAAATACAAATCCACTCATAAGCATAACAAGTCCTGAAGGAAATGATGAGTCTCACTGGCTCCTTAGAAGTCCCAGGTGTAAAGGAAAGAAGTAGCCAAAAATGCATCTGGTAGGGGAAGTCTGTATTGTTTGTAAACCTTGGAACCCCCATAGCAAGTGATGTATGTCATGGGAGAGAGTGAAATGTAAGTTGCTTATGTTTATGTGTCTCCTCCCATCTATGCTGTGGCTAAATCCATCCTCTACCTAAAAAACCCCAAGAAACTTGTTTGCAGCCTTTGCAGCTCTAGCAGACATTTTGTCATGACTTAGATTCAGGTCATTGGTTCTTTCTGTGAACTGCCATTTCTGCTGGAGAAGGGAGGGAGAGAAAATATACTAAAATAATACTTTTAAAATATTTTTTATATTTTGCTACTCATTTTCCAGGTCTTATTTGATAACATCAGTTAGAAAGCCTATTATCTGTTTAAAAGAACCATTTATTACCATCACTATTTTTCTCCTACACTTTGAGTTAAGAAAAAAGTTTAAAATGGTTGTGAGATTTTTAACCTTTAGTTTGACAAAGTCTGGGTTATTAAATAAGATTTTTCAGTGCCTCACTGAGGTAATTAAAGATAGCACTTCTAGTTTAAAGCATTCTGAAAGCTTCGAAACACTCATCCCCTATCCATTCACATTTATAAAGCTTTTAGCTCCATAAAAACTCTGTTGATGCTTTTGGTGGTGCCAGTCTTATCAGGGAGAGTTCCACTGAGGTGTCCAGGCCGAAGAATCATGATCACTTAAAAGAGCCATGGTAGAAGTAGAATTGCTGCTTTTCACATTTGAAATACTACATCTGTACTGCTGAGTGATACCAAATGTTTCACACCTATGAGAAAGGGATCATGAAGGTTTTTCTTTCATGAAGAACAGCTTCCACTCTCACCAAAGTAATCAGCAAAGAGAACTGAATAAATAATCCATTTGCTGATTTTTTATTTTTGTGAATAATCTGTATAACAACTTTTGATTTTCTTGAATATATTTGTTATTCTAAGTAGTTTAATGCTATCCAGAAATATTTCTGGTCCTACAGATTTTTTTTAAGTACTTGATGCATGCAACTGGACTTTTACTGGTTAATTTATCATCTACATCACACAATATTGTCTCTGTTTCTATCTGGAATGAGCATAATTCTTCAAATTGCGTATCTGCTGGGAATACAGTGTTTCTGAATTCACAATTTGTATTCTATGAGTATACTGTAGTATTCACTTAACATTCATTATCCATGAATGTTTCATGTACCTTGTACTGGTTAATAACATGAAGAGACTTTATTTTTCCAAAACTCTTCTTGTGGTGTATTAGGGGAATTTATAAAGCTGTTTTGACTACAGCTCACTAGTAGTTTGCAAACAGAATTTTCCAAGTCTCTTCCAAACTCTTCTCTCTTGAAAACTCTTCTGTATCCTCCTCAGACCACCATAATGCTGCTCTCAAAATTCATATTTTAAATTAAATGTCTTCTGAAAGTTAATGCAAAAAGAGCACAAAAAACCCCAAAGCGGTTTTTCATCTAAACTCACATTCTCTTCTATTTTGAGAGGCATTGGCCCAGCTAGTGTCAGCAATTAAGAGATTACTTGCTTATTCTAGAGAAACGTTATGAGAAAAATAAACCATCACTTTTTATGAGAAACCTACTTCCAGGCCCTTTCCAGACAGATGAGGGACTCTACTGCTTTTCTTCCAGCATATTTGGTATGCTAATTTTGCTTCTTCATGCAAATACTGGGAGCTATAACAAAAGCATATTCATCTGTATATCTATGTGTCTGCATTTAAGGTCCATTCCCATGTTTTTGTCTCTCTTCCCCCCTCCATCTTGTAGGAGTTCTCCTTTTCCTGTGGTCATACTGCTACACATGGCCTTGAGGAGGGCAGTTTCCCTCTCTGATTAAATTTAAGCATCAACAGCCGCTGGATGTTGGACTGGTCAATGCTGGAAGTGGCTGTCCGTTGCCCTCCCTTCCCATAAACTCTTGATACCTGACCAGCACCTGGAGATACTGCACACCTGTGGGAAAGGGGCAGGTTGAACCACCACCCTATACACAACCCTGGGACCCCCAACTGTGGTTTTCAACCATATTCTGGGGGATATGGGCTGTTCAGGATTATGGATTTCCAGAAATATGGCTTTGATGGGGCTGTCATCAGCCACCTGAGACAGCCGTTCTGGGTATGTCATCAGAGCCTGGCAGT
Source organism: Mesitornis unicolor (assembly GCF_000695765.1). Classification (NCBI taxonomy): domain Eukaryota; kingdom Metazoa; phylum Chordata; class Aves; order Mesitornithiformes; family Mesitornithidae; genus Mesitornis; species Mesitornis unicolor. The sequence continues at coordinate 28,197 of NW_010206693.1, forward strand.
TTGGCAGATGTACAGAGTCACTGAAGTACCTGTGGAAGCACAGTATGGGGAGCTGGATAATCATAATACGCACAACACTTCCACATTCTAATCATTATATACTTGCTTGTAAAGAGAATTTCAATAGAGCTGTGCTTTATTCATTTTTAGGGAAGTCTGGTGGCTGCAGAAATCCTAAATCACAGCATTTGCTTCCTGCTTGATGCTAATTTGGGCCAGTTCCAGCCAACAGAGTTCCTTTTCCATTGTGTCATTTAATTATACATTTACACACGCTTCTCAGCTAGTAAGAGCCTTAATATATGGCCTCTTAATCTAATACAGATCTATTAAAAACTACACTCAGTATTTTAAAGTGTTAGACAACAGATGGAATTGACAGTTTTAATAGGTAGCAACTAACATCATCTCCCAATCTATACCTCTGTATTGGATTTCAAGCAACTGATATCACTGTGGACATGTGCAGATATGGGGCTTGCATTTAAAGTCAGAAATTCAATCAATAGCCTGTCTCTCAACAGAGCTTACTAGATTATATCAGTTAGAAGTGACCATCTGGCCTAATCTTGGGAGTTCTGAGATATCATGTAGATCTTTTTCACTAATGTCATTTTTATTTGGTTAACATTAATAAACTGTAGAAAACATTGCAACTCTTGCACTCCGAAGCTGTAACTCAATTTTTGCCTTTTACATGAGACAAGTCAAACATCTGCTTCTCTAGAGGGAACGTGTGCGAGACCGAACGAAAGAAAGATGCAATCACTCTGAAGATTTTACTGTCTTTCTAGGTGTTGTGAAATGATGGAAAGTGGCAGTCTTTTTTATTTACTAAAAGAAAAGTGTGTTACTAAAAGGTATAAAAAAACTAATGTGATTATTTTTGTGAATACAAAATATGGAGGGAAATATGTAGGTAGCATTCTAGGGGTTAAAGTTTCAGGGTATTCTACAGCTGCGATAAAAGAAGAATGTACATTACATATTCATCTACCAGATTTATGCTACAAATAAAGTCTAACTTTTAATCTGGTACAGTCAATATATATCACAAATCTGTGATCAGCCATTTAACTCTGTCACAGCCAGAATGTATAAACTCTGATAAGCCATTTCTAATACCAAAACCAATAATGTTCTTTTCACTTGCACTTCTTCACTCCTTAAAATTTAATTTGAAGTTCTATTTTGTGTTTGGCTGAACACCAGTGCTATTAGAAGTTCTGTTCACAAAAGAAGAAAATTAAGATTGGTTTCCCAGGTCTAATTATAACTTTGTACACATAAGTGGCACAACAGTGATTCAATGATGCAAATTATTGTCATTGGATCTTGATCTTGCAAAGCAAAAATCAGGGGTGGTTTAGAAATGGATCTGATGTAATTGGAACACTTAGAATTCTGGAAATTATTCTTTATGGCTTTGGCCCATTTCTGATCAATTGAAATGTTAAAAATTTCAAACAGTGAAGTGAGTCAGGAAAGCCCATAGGTGAAGAGTGGGAGAAGCAAGACAGGTTACTGCTAAAAAGAAACAATGTGGGAAGAAACTGTAAAAGAAAAGAAAAAGAATATTTGAGAATTTCATTAAAGCAGTACCTCCCATGGGGACCTGTTGCAGGGTGCAAAGGACAGGGATAATTAGAAATCAAAGATGTATGTCCTTCTCTTGACTTTGGTACTTAGAACTATAAGAAGCTGGGCAAGCCATTTCAGCCCGGTGTGCCCTAGTTTCTCCATCTAAAAATGATGAGAATGATTGCTACCTGCTTTATTTTAGGATACTAAGTTTTATCATTTAATGCATTCTAAAGAGCAAGGCTGTACTGCTATTACAAAGTAAAAAAAAACTTACAGAATGTAACTAGCTGACTTTGACAAAAACCTCCTCTCTGCCTCCCACAAAACAAATTTCTGGAATACAGACAAGCTCCTTATATCCTCAAAACAGTAAGAAAGAGGAGGATTTCCATGGTGTTCTCATAAGAAGAAAATTTCAAAGATGGAAGAAAAAAAGAATCTGGAAAAACTGCAGAATCAGGGAATAGTACCCCTGACAAGTTAAGTACTTCTTTTTGAAGAACAAAATTTAGGTGAAGGCTGTCCTTGAAATATCTTAGATATGCTTTTTTTTGCAAATATTATTATTTTTTTTTAATTTTGGTAGTTTATTTTCCTGTTTTATGGTGAAAGCTGAAAAGCTGAAGTGGACTTCAGTATATTTTTTTGGGGGGGAGCAGCTCTCCATCTCAGAATTCATATTCAAAGTATGTAAAAATATTGTTTCTTTCAAAATACATCACAGACGATGCTACCATTTTTCAGCCAGGCCTAGCAAGGGAATGGAATTTTGCATAGCAAAGAGAGTTTGAAGATGTCTTCGTCTTTTGCTACCTGTAAATCCAGCAGAATCCTGGCCAGCTCTGCACTTGAGTGAAGATGAAAATTTTGTAGTAGTTGTTTACAAGAAAAAACAGTACTTTTGCAGGAAGAAACTCTCTACATTTATCCATTGCTAGTAGTGCTAGTAGCAGAACACTGGTAACGGCTTCCTCCATGCTAACAGGGTATGCACAAGCAGTACATTTTTAAACTTTCTGTTTCTCACTGTAGTTAATAAATCAGGATGCAGATGAGAGATTCATAGTTAATTTTCAGTAGCTAGCACAGCGTGTCTCAGCCTATAAAGTCCTGGAAGTCTTGGGCTGTGAATTCCTTGATACTGACAAGCCAAACAGCTTAGAAATTATAATTATAAGTTACAAGTGTCTTAAGGGTTGTTCTTCTGACATAAAACTAATTTCATGTTTTTATTCATAATGTGAAAGAGACGAGAGGATAGGGCCTTATTTAGATTGAGCTCTCAGAGATATCACAGGCTCTGTGTCCTGATTATAATGGGAAGAGATCACTTTGTTCGTTGTAGCTAGTTGATTCTTTCTGTGTGCTTTTTTTTGACAATCAAGCAAATGAAAAGTGGGATTTCTTCCATTTTTCATCTCACCTTCGTTCATAGGCAGACATCTACTGGTGCCTGTTGTTTTTTCCTTCATGGTAGTCATATCAGAGTGTATTGCACTCCCTCCTTCTGAACTACTTCCAGCTTGACACTGTTGCATGAGTGATGCACACCGATGAGCACTCTCATCTGTACCATTTTCTTTGGCCAAACAACTCTCTGACTGGACTAGGCTACAGCTGTGGATCAGACCATAGGACTCCATCCCAAATTCACCTTGCACCTTGTATATGAATGCAGACCTGGGTAGAGGTCCATACTAGATCTCAATCCAAATCCATTCTGTGGTTGTGACAGAGAAGATGCAATTTAAGCTTGACTGTTGTTGGGAATGTATAGGACACTGAGTGACCTGAGCTTTGCTAAGACACCTTCTGCAGGTGTCCTGCAGCTAGCAACAGGCATGCACAGAGCTGGGCCAGGGTTTAGACCTCTGCTGTCAGAGCAGTGCAAATGTGAAGTTTCATTTCCTGATAGCTTGTATAGGTTCATCTACTTGAACAAGAAATACTTGGGGAGCAGGTGCTTTCTTTTGCTATCTTTTTATACTGTGCCAAATTGTTATCATAATCATTATAACTATCACAATAACAACAACAACAATAAATTTTGCTTTGCCACACAATTAAAAATTGATCATTAGCTTGGGTTGTCTTTTTCTGTGTCACTTTTCACTTCCTTTTTCATTTTGGCCAGTGCTTTATAGTGCCTGTGAGTCTTGCTTGGATTAGACTGTGATGCATGTCTTGCTGGGCTGAGGCAGATTGTGGATGATAAATATAAAAGAAAAACAACCTGCAGATGCTGGAAAACAGACTGCAGTCTCTGTCCTTGAAAAGACAAAACCCTAGAAGATCACTAGATAGAAGGGTTTTCAAGTTATTTAGGAGACAGACTTGTATAAGGCAAATGCAAATCAAGTGTAGGATATGTTTGAAAGGTAGAATTTGGTGAATTCTTTACGTACAGAGAGCAGTTGGAAGGGAGTTCTCCATTCAGATCTTGCACATAGAATCTCACTTTCATATCCAACTGTTGGTCCTTGCTGGGCCTATTTTCAGTAATACATTTGGGACTTCTTAGCAATAACAGGTAAAAAATCTCTGGGAAAAATCTCTCACTGATCACCATGTCCTTGAGGAATATTTTCTAAATATGAAATAATTACTCTTATTATTTTGTTGAAAGAGATAAAAGTTAAATTTGTTCAGAAGACAGTGTGCCAAACTGATGGACAATATTAATTTCATTTAATTGTATTCAAGTCTTACATGATTCTGTAGTAGGAAGGCAAGGCAAGGCAAGGCAAGTCTAAGCCCTTCTTACAGGGAAAAGCCCTCAGAAGAGGAAGTAATGTAGGGATAGTTCCTGGGTCTAGAGACTTCAATCTAAAGTACTGAGGCTGGAAAAAATTGGTTGAGAGCTGGAAGCAGAGGTTACTGTGTTGGGTGAAGGGGGCAATTGGGAAGAAAAAGTGTTACACAGAGGGAACGGAAACAGAAGAACAGAGGAGTGGACAGGAAGGATCTGCAATAAGAAGAAGAGGAAGAGAGGGAAACAAAGGACATGAAGATAAGTGCTTGATGAGAGACTGTGGTTCTGAAAACCTTATAATTAAGAAACTTGCTGCCGAGTTCAGGCACTGCATGAAAGGCCTATTTCACCTTTGTGCAGATCACCCTCCTGTGTCTCTAGGATGCCCAACAATAGGTCCAGAGGTGTACTTAGTCCTTAGGTTGTATGCAGTTCAATCTGATCATAACTAAAGGGGAATTTAACATTCCCCCATAATAACGTGCCTGACAGCCCAATTTGATATATATGAATGAAACAAGATCACTGTCTCCACTATGAATAAATGTTCAAAGTATAGGGTTTTTGGTGGAGGTGAAGGAGAAATATATATTGTATAGCTTTAATTGCATATCTCTCAAGCATGAAATGCTGATATATTATGACTTTTAAAAATATAAGACAATAATGTATTAGAGACATTACAGAAGAAAATTATGTCTCTACCTTTAAAATCTACTTTGTCTGACAAGCTGATGTAATCATTTTAGTGAAGGAAAAGGGCTGCAGAGAGGAAACTTGCAAAGATTTGAAGGTTAGAAATGTTGAACAAAAGGCTGAGGGTTTACTTTGCATGCAAATAAGTAATTCATCACAAATCCATAATCCAATTAGTAATGAACTAATGATATTTCTTAACAACTGTATTTTTGATTAACATATAAATAATTTACATGAGTATTTCTTTAGTCATGCCAGTTTCTGCTATTATTTACTAGCCTTGTCATGACTGCTCTTAGATCACATGCCCCTTATAAAACATTTCCCAATCTATTGCAAGGACCAGTTTGTTTTAATGCGCTCAGTTAACACCGCTAGAGCTATTAACAGGCTTATTAGCATAATCCATTGTGATATATCATTGTATAAAAGTTAAGCTCCACAACTGAATGGGACTGGGAAATGGCTTTGAAGATTTTATGATACAATAACTATCCATTTGATAAGCAATTAAAAAGATACTCTGAGACACTAAGAGTGAAGACAATAGCAACACGAGGAAAAGAGGAGGGGTTTGAGAGCAGAAGCTGCTGCCTAGTCTGGGAACCGTGTAAATGAGTTGTGTTGCTCCTGCTCCTTAGTCACAAATTGCACACTGTTGTGGGGCTCTAAGGCTCCAGTAACAAGTTGGGTCTGACTTTGTCTTTTTAAGCAAAAAAACCCAACAAAGCAGTTTAAGGCCCAATATCTTCTGCTAGCTCATCCATGATCAATTTCTCAGCCTCTCAAATGAACAATTTAATACACAGCTGAACCTCTGATTTTATGCTGGCCTTTTGATTCTCTTAGATTTCAAATTCCTTTTCTTAGCTGTATGCATTATCCTTAGTGAACTTCTGCAGAGAGAAACAGAATAAAGGTTACTGGACACATTACTGCACTTTATTGTTCGAAACTCAGTCTGTATAATACAGCTGTATTGTGCTTTTAAAAATGAACATGCAATGAAAATAGTAGCATCTTTACTGTGAAAAAGTAGCTTTTCAAGAAAGTGTTGCTTTCTCTGATATGAAATAGCTCTGATATGCTAATACTTCTGTTCAGCTCAGTCCTGATTCTCCAGAGATTATTTGACCAAAATGTCCATTGTCCACATAATAGAAAATATTCATGATATTGTACACTCACACAGAACTTTTCTACCGGCTTACTTCAATGTCTGACATACATCAATTAATTCTTCTTCTTCCTGATGAGGAATGGAAAGCAAAGCTGATTTCTGAGGGCAGCAGGATCTAGTGGTTTGCACAGAAAATGGAGATTTGGTTTCTAATCTTACTGTCATTGTCAGGCTGTGTGATCATATGCAAAACTTGCCATTTTTCTAAGACTCAGTTTCCCTGTTTATAAACTGGGATAAGATATCCAGCTTTTCAGAATCCTTTGAAGTTTTTTCATGAAAATAATTTCCATCTTAAATGAAAGATGTTACTTACTGCCTTATATCTAAGGCAATAAGTTTTAAATAATTTATCTCAAGTCCTGAATCCAGTTGGATCAAAAGGAGGGCATTATATGTTTAACTGTTTCAAATCTGATACCTTGCTGAACAGTCTTAAGAGCTGTATGTCAAATAAAGTGTATCTGGACTGAATAATTTCCTGATACATAACTTTTCCTCCAAACAGATTTTTGCAGGTAGACACATGAGAAGGAGTCCAACATTTTTGGGAAAACAGGTCTGAGACATGATCCTGCCTACTGCAGAGGCATGTGTGTATTTCACTCTTGTGACCAATCCCAGTAACAAGCTATCTCAGAATAGGAAGGATTAGAATACTTCTTTTTTTTTTTTTGCATTTACTTTACACTCATCTTACTAGAATACACTTTGAAAGCTACTTTCATAACTGAAAATGTGAATGAAAAAATAGACCAGAAATTAGTAGTTTTTTAGTAAAACATATGGCTGTATTTCTGTAGTCTGAAGAACGAACACTATAGCAAAGTGAACTTGCTGTCCAGCAGTGATCATCAGATGCATTTCCTCATAAAGACTATATTATACATGGTGGATGGAATAGCATTTTGCATTGGCGGAATAGAGAACGCACAACGTAAAAAATTCCAACAAGTAATGTAACATACTATGATAAGCTAAAGAATTAGTCCAGAAAATGTACTGCATTGGAGCACTATGCTATATATATATATATATATATTTATATTTAAATCAATGTAGAAGTCATACTGTAGTAGCTAGGGCCTTGAGCAAGTACATTTTAAGAAATTATTTATCCAAGTAGAAGTTGTGGACAAGGTCAGCGCAGCCACTCCAATCAGTGCATACATCCATCTGGGAGTTCCCCAGGCATCAGGAGAAATTTGAGGTGGCTTTGACCTGGCTAGGTGTCTCAATGGCACTTCCCCTCCCGAAGAAGGTGGTCAGAGCTGCTGAAGTAAAGGAGAATTAGCTGAATCTTGTCCAGACTGTGGTTATTGACAGCTCCTGGGAGAGCTCCTTAGAGCCGCTCAGACATTGTTGATGAAGTGCTGGCCTGAGACTGCCTCACTCATGTTTGCTGCACCACTTCTCCACCATCTGAGAATTAACAAACCACAATGCAGAGTAAAGCCACCTTTGTTTCCTGGTACAAAGTCCAGCATCCTCTGAGCCTCCCTGAAACCTGAGAATTCAGGCCTTTTATATCTGTTTGCCAAGAGATTGGGTGATATATAGGGTGTCATAATTTTAAAGTGGGTTCAAACTCAAAGCTGTGGTCTTCATTTGAGTGCAGTGTGAAGTATCATATACCTCCAGCCAAGGAACTGTAGCTCATTTAATAGATAAATTGAGATGACAAAAACGGAACAATTTAAATATCAGTGATCAACAGAAACAGGGGAGCAACAGAGAGAGAGAGAAGGAGCCCAGCTTCTTTTATTACAGCCATCTTAGTGCTTCAACAACAGGTAGCAGTATTACATATTCCCTTTCCACTTTAAAGCTCTTGTAATTTCCTTCCTCATGTTGAGGCGATTTTATTCATTGTTTCCTTGCAGCAGTGATTGATGTTCTGAGCTGCTAATCTCTCTGAGTGATAACTATTTTCATGTAAGTCCATGAGTCTATGACACAGGCTGCTCGGCCAGGGCTACTGCTGACTACTTATTTTGTGCCTCATTTACATTTCAATCTTGGCCTCATGAATGTAAAACCTAGGCTGCAAATTAATAACAGGAAGAATATTAGACCGCTCCAGAGTGGGGGAACAATGCAAATCCACCAGAGCACAAGGCTTTACCATTGTGTTCCGGGAGGGACTCATTTATTGGCCGGCAGTGAATGACATTACAGAGAATGGCATATCCAGAGTGACACAAATTTATTTCTGTCCCCAGCGCTCCAGTATATTTTCATAGAATCAGGGGGCTATTTGTCTAGGGACAATTTAGTTTCCATGAAAAATTTAAATGGTTTCTGTGGAGATAGTGGAGTGAAATTTAATTTGTTTCTCATTTACTACAGCAGGTATGAAAAGGAGAAAAATTGGATGTCTGATGGGCTGAAATTGGTGCTGTCCCTCCCCACTATCCCCAAAAGGCCTGTGGGCCTATATCATAGAGATTGAGCAAGACTACCTCATCCCTCCCCTTAGAGAATGGTAACCTTAAACCAACTTACAGAAAACCTTTGGGGAGGCTGCCAATCACCCTGAAAACAACATTTCCATCGATCCCCTGTCTGTGTGATTTATGGCTTCATTTTACGGTAATTGAGAATTAGTGAGAAGATTAGCAAGGCTCAACACTTCACCTTGATATGCACACTAAGCACCGTAATTTGTCACTACGGGATGTCGGACACTTTTTTAGTTACACGGGGTTCCCATCTAATTGAATTTGGGGATAACATGGAAATTAATTTGACACAGGAAAATTTTGAATACAGCCATTTCCTCTATTGTAATGCACAATACCAGGCTGCATTCAGGGGCAGCTATATTGATCCTGATCACTTTCAATTGTGGCCAGCTGAAGGATGGAATACACTAAATCTTATTTAAGCTCATATGAAAGCAGTTCATCTGCAGCAATCTGTGGCAGATAAAGAATATTACCTTTCATTTTGTCTGACTGCATCAAGATGAAGTTTTGAAAATTTACTTCTTGCAGCAAATATACCAAATGTCTAAAGTCAACAGTTACAATTCAATTACAGACCAGCTCTTGTGGGCTGTTTACAGGGTAATTTGCTACTTAGGCAGCAAATGAAAATACTAACTATACTCTCCATGCATAGAGAAGTTGCAGCACACAGAGAAGCCCCAAGGAACGACAAAGAAAAAAAGATTTCAAACTTCTTGGCAATTTAAAGCACTGCCCACTGGGTTAGTCTCGTTATAGTTGAGTGGTTTCATACACAATCATTTTTTGTTTCTTACCGAGCCATCCTGTAGGAAGTTTATTTTATCTCGGTTGCTTAACATTAGAGTCACAAAGATGGGCCGTCGTACAGCTCTTTTTGTATCTGAGAGACACTCTACCACAGGTCTTACCTGCATTTCCATTTCTATTTTATTCCAGCTTTATTTCTATAAACTACCTCCCCTTTATGCTGTACTTTACCCTTCAAATAAGGACTTTGGTTCAAGCGAACTACTCAGAGAGATTATTTTCTGAGAAAGGTACTCCCTGCTGTGAATAGGAGAAGCAGAACATGGCACTGTATGCCAGAGGGTGCGTGGCTGGGATATTTATGGACATTCTTTTCCAGACCATCTGGCTTGTTTTGTTCATATCTGTTTTAGTGATAATTGGCCTGAGATGAGCTGTAATCAAGATATATTATTCATTACCCATTATTATTACATGATGGATTTTATTCCGATCATCATTACATTTGTGTTTGGAAATTTTTTTAAAAGATTTAATAGTAATAGTTTAAAGTTGTTGTTTATGCAGCTCTGTT
>NW_010206693.1:38234-59958 GCF_000695765.1 Mesitornis unicolor
ACCAGCTCCTCTGAACAGTGAGGACATTCCTCAGTGCACAAGCATCAAGAGATGGTACTTAATGATCAGAGATCTGTAGACTTGGTCAATAGGTCTAACCTGGAGCTCTCAAGATGTGGTCATGCAACTTGGAAGAAATGCTATGCTGAAAGCTGTCCTCATCCAAATGCCAAATTCCCTGGAACTGCTGATGGCAAATGACAATTGTTGTCAGCACTTCTACACGCCAGAGTACTTCAGTCTCCTTTAGGCATATTATTTGGTCTCAGGAGTGTACCTGCAGGTAGACTACTGCAGGAGATTATGAGAGTCAATACTGCAAGAGGTCAAACCATTAGAAATGACATTGTGATTTTTGCTCATTTTGTTGGTAGATAAGTTGTTCCTCAAAGAAGTAATTTGATGAATCTTATTAACAATGTACATACTACATATGTAATTCTCTTATCACATTTTCATGGGTTATTTTCACTAATATAATATAAAAGCATGTTAACATGGCAGAAATGTCACTAATACAATAAGCATAAAGGAATTTGGATCATGTTAGCCAAGGTTTGCTTTCATATTTGGATGCCTTCTGGACCATATTAGAGAAATAGAGCTCTCTGATACAATGAGAAACATATTAACATAATAAAAAACTTACTAATAAAATAAATATCCATCTTTGATTTATAGGCCAAGTTACGGTATCTAGCAAAAAAAAAAAAAAGTACATTTTTCTTCCTTTCTGAATGACAAGAAATAATTCATGATGTTACACTTTTCCATGCTTTTGTGTCTTTAAAAAAACATGGATCGTTTTTACTCCAGAGTTTCTTTTCATTGCCTACAAGCGTACTCACTTAAAGTTCTGCCCATTCCAAGAAATATTAGAAGATTCGTATTATTAGGTCACAGTCCTGCAGATATTTGCATCTTTCCTATGCTGGACTGAAAAGGTGTATTCACTATCTTTTTCTCTACCCCAGAAAAAAAGAGGGAAGGGAAGGGAAGGGAAGGGAAGGGAAGGGAAGGGAAGGGAAGGGAAGGGAAGGGAAGGGAAGGGAAGAAATAGAGAGAAAAAGAACAAGAAAAAACAAAAAAGAGCTGAAGTGTGAAAGATTGAAAGAATGAGCAAGAGGAAGAAAATAAGGATGAAAGAAAGAAAAAAAAAATGAAAGAAGATACAAACCTATGAGGATGTCTGAAATTTTTCCTGAATTAAAAAAATGCACCTAGTGTCTGAAGTCATATTACCTTTGGCTCTGATCTTGATAGTTTTCAGAAACTAAGGGCTATATACAAAGATGTTCACACCAACTGCAGGTATTTACTTTTAAAATTACTGTTCTTAACACCTTCACTCTGTTGTTCCACTAAGACTGCAAGCACTTCTGTATCAGATACACTGATCTTTGACCATGAATTTCCATGGAAGTTGAAAGTTATACTTCTGTGTCTTGATCTCAACACCAGTGAGCATTTTGGTCCCAGACCCCACCAGAACAGAGGAAAGAGCAATTATGTTGTTTAATTTCCTTGAGGGATTTGATACAAGATTCAGCTCTTAAAATATGATGAGAGTTCACACTTCCATCTTAAATACAGCTTTTCTAAGTGGTTGCTTAGTGGTCAGAACCTTTCCAGGAAGGTTCAATTTCTGGCTTTTCCTTAAGAAACTCAATCCCAAATCACTTACCTTATCACAAGAATATTGGCTGTGCATGTGTCCCTGGACATACTGAATGCATTTTCCAGCCAAGAGAGAGCAAATGTGAGTGTTTCTACCAGTTAAACTGAAAATGGATACATGGGTAAGAAGAAATGGATTCACTTCCAAATTGTCTGCTGGAAATACAACACAGCAGAGAGGGAACAGACCCGGAAGTTCCTGGAGTGTGTGGAAGATAACTTCCTGACAGTTGTGCCAGGGGCAGTTTAAGTTGGACAGTAGAATGAATTTCTTTACTAAAACGGTTGTCAAGCACTGAACAGGCTGCTCAGGAAGGTGGTTGAGTCACCATCCCTGCAGGTGTTCAGAAGATGAGTAGATGTCATGCTTAAGGACATTGTCTAGTGGCAGACTTAGTAGGGCTGGATCGATGGTTGGACTCAGAGATCTCAAAGGTCTTTTCAAATGGAAACCATCCTATGATTCTAGTCTAGGATTCCATGTGAAGTATTTCCATTTTCTATGCTAGATCCATTAGATGAGTCTCAATTTTTCACAGCAATGAAATAATAGTTTCTGTGTATTTGTCCAGCTCTGCTATAAAGCTTTTTATATTTGTGGTGTAACATTAATCAATGTGTCTATCATCTGTTTTATTTTTACATTGTCTATAAAGGAGAGCTGTCTTTGGGAGATTTATCCAAAGATTTTAAAATATGTATGCACACCAGTGTCTCCATTTATGTTAGTAAAGATGATGCCATAAAAATGTGCCTTGTTCTTGGAGTGGACGGTCATGAGTTTTGCTATGACGTTTCATCCCCATAAGATAGTAATCTTCAGAGTTGGGATGCCTGCTGAGAATGTACTGACAAGTGGTAGTGAGTGGTGGAGATAGTTCCCTTATCTTACAACTTAAAGATAAATTTTAATCTTTTTGGATAATGCCACCAAAAGACATATAGACAAGGAAAACATATTTGAAGATCGTAATCTAATTAAACCACTTGGAAGAAGTAGAGCACAGGGACAAAATAGCCATCGTTACCAGTCTTGCTGATAACATGCCAGTGTTCATGCCAGACAGTGTTTCCTAACTACTGCGTGTTGAGTTACAGCACTTAGCTGCAGTCTACTTAAGGAGGGACAAGACTCATGTTGTCAGTTTTCAAGATGAGGTGGAGTTCAGATAAGCAGTTCATCAGCACTTTGATCTGAAATCCTGCTGTTAAGAAGGAGTCTCAAAGAAATCCTATGCTGATGGGCTTATGCGAACAACTGTAGTTGTGTTATTTTCTACCAAAGGAGATTGAACTATGGTTGCAGACTTTCCAATATTATTTTCTTGTACCTTCCCTATCTCCTATTTCTCAGCATCACCTGATGGCTCCTAGAGTATGAGCTGGAAAAAGCTCTCATTTTCAGGCACTGGACTACCCAGGTGACTGTTGTGTGATTGTGATGAGGGAGAGGTAGATTTGGATACCCCATATAATGATTCATAATGCTGTAAGATGTTTTAAAACTCACCTCAATCTTTGAGTATAACATTTAGGTACAGATCTCATACTAGTTTGGGACTCAATTCAATCCACATGTAGCTAGACAAAATTCTTTTTACTTCTATCAACATATTTGAATTGCTGAAGGGCCCACTATGTTTTCAAAAGTCTTCTGATTGTCAGTGTTTTACCTGTGCCATGAATGAGCATTCACAGAGGATTAAAATTAACAGAAGAACCACAACTCTGGCTGACATTATTCCAGTTCTAGAATGAAGTGGCCTGGATTTCTTAGCTGCTTCTCCTTTCTTTAGAGTTTTGATTACTCAAATAAAAATGGAAGATGTCAGATATATGTCATAATGAAAGATGCTGAAGATGCTGGTGGAACTGGAATTCTAATAGTCATATTGGTCTTTCAACTACAAGCTCAACTGAAATCAATACAACTGTTGTCTCCACTCACCCTTTTCCATAACAGTACTTCATAAAGTGTGAGTTCTTGAAAAGGTCTTCAGATTCCCAGACACTCTTTTACACACTGATTATCCTGAGTCTCTCCAGATGGGGTACTGCACTTCACCAGCCCTGAATGTTCCTATTTGCTCTGTGGTATTTAGCACAATCCAAGAGAAAATAGGAGAGAAGCACCTGGGCCATCCCTTGCCAATGCAAATTGTTGAGCATGCAGGGTCTGCAACTGAGTTATGCTCTCCCTTTGCTTGTGAAGATATTATTGTGAAAATAACCCTGCAACACTAGACCAAGGAGACCAATCTGTGAGTCAGAATGAAAGAACAAAAGGTGAAGCAGCAGCAGGAAGTAATGACAATTAGAAGCAAGAACAAAACTAACTTAGGATGCCTTAGAACTACACTGTAGTTAATGCAAAGCAAACAGACAAATCAAATGCTTTAAACAGAAGAGATTTGCATGAGATGCTCCTTAAATGTAACTATGGAATAAGATATAATTTATCATTATGACAAGGAGCTCCCTCTATCTGTGCTAAAATGTGCAGAAGGGTTGTACTTCTACAATTACTACTGCACCTGCCCAAAGAACAAGCACTTCTAGAAGAAACATTGGTTTGAAAGTAAGAATCATCTATGATACTTTAAAGGATTTGGTCTCCATCTGTTTCACTGCATTTCACTAGATTGGGCTTCCATGCCTCTCCCAAGATACAGCCTTGCAGCATTGCAAAGCCAGATGTCAGACCTGGATTCCCACACACACCTTGCTTCCCACAGGGCACAAAGTGGAGAGTCTCAGCCACTGTGGGCAGCAGGCAAGCTGTGATTCTTTGAGGGACTTAGTCTACAGGGGCTGCCACCCTTCCCTTCCATGGCTATATTGCCATTTGCCAGAGAAGCTGCATATGGCTTTCCTCTGAAGGGAGAGGGGCATTGGGAAGGGAATGTCTGGGTAGTCCAGCCTTGCCTTTCTCTGCTCTCCCAGTTTCTGCTGTGGAGAATCTGGGTTCGTTATCTCTCTGATTTACTTGAGAGAAAAAGGTAAAAAGAGGCCTTGTCCCCCTACAAAGACTTTCTCAGATGACTAAGATACTTCAAAGAAGAGCTCAAATAATCAGACTTCCAATACTTTGGATGAAGACAAAAGGTAGCTTGATACCCTGTTATTAATGGTTAGTTTGCTGTAGATGTCCAGATTACAGGAATTTGAACAATGACTCAAGTCAATAAACCAACAAACCCTTACACCATATGAGATGACTTCCAATCCTCAGGTTCACAGCAGATGTTGCTGCTTTGTTTCTCTGTGCTTTGCACCCTGAGTTTCTTGGGGACTATAAAGCAACTCCGTGCTTGATGGGAGTAGGCAGAGGGGGATGGGTATGAGCAGCAGCAGCAAGTGTAACTGAGAGACTGATAGAGACATCTTGACAGCTGCAATGGGTCATCAATAGATCCATCACGCCAGTAATTTGCAACAAATTTAACATACATCACTTTAGTCAGGCCACGCTGTATCTGTCTTGTCACAACATCAGAGTGAATAACACTTAAATCGGGTGTCACTGCTGACCTTTCTGACCCTCGAATTGACACTGCTGTTTGAGCCTGGCCTAGCTGGCAGCAGATGTAGGGAAGATTAGTACAAAAGATGCGGGGGTGCAAAAGGAGGACAGAGCATAACAATGCAGATTAACCAGGCAAACAAATGAGATCTCTGGATTTTCTCCCAGTCCTGCTTTGCTTGATGAAGTGTTGGCGTTTATTTAGACCTATTTCCAGCATTCTTTAGTCACATTATTAATCATGTATCTATTTTTCATTCGGATTGATTTTATATATATACACATACTCATGCATATACTTATGCAATAAAATCTGTAGACTTCAAGGTGACCACCATGGAGACTGAAGTCCTATAGAAGATGTAGAACACAAACAATAGTAAAATGAAAATGCTCTCTTCTGTGTTTGAAACATGAGACCCAGCCTGAGACTCAAATATCTTGAGCACTTTTAGCTTATCAATGCAGGCCTAGCCCTATAGGAAAAGACAAAGCTTCACAGAAGTTGTGTCTCAGGAAGAAAGCAGGATACATCAAGGGACTCATCAAAGCCCAAAATCCCGTGATGACCTGGGGCATATTAAAAAAATCCTCCTAGATGGTCCCAGGAAGAATGCAGAGCCTCCAAACAAGCACAGCCAGTCTGAAGCTGAGGAAAATTTTCTCCTGACCTCAAATCTGAAGACTGATTTAACTTAGAAACTGTGAGCAAGACCGACTAGCCAGCTAGACGACGTATTTTCATGTAGCCAGGAGAAGCCGTTTCCCCCATTTCTAATCTTAATGAATACCTACCATAGACTCCTGTAGCTGTTTCTACAGACTAGCATGGAAATGACTACAAACCTGTTAAGTCTCTCTGGTGCTAGAAACAAGACACCCTCCACAGCCAGGCAGAGCCAACCAAGCCTGCTTAGCATTTATTTTTGAATCAGCACACGATAGAATTACACGATTTGTTTGCTCACTCGAAAGGCGCTTTAGAGCCTTTCATGGTATGTGTGCGACTGGATACTGGGTGGGCTTTTCCCCTTCAGTCATTCATTATTCTAAACAAATATGTGGCTATGGGCTGAATCTGAATTTCTTTTCTTGAGCTATTGTTCTTAAATATGTGATTTTTAATTAATGGATTTTGATTGGTAATAAAAGAAGAAGCTGTCTTTGAGCAGGTAATTGGAAGTTGCAAAATTAATATGCATATGACTTGTGTAATTGCTTGTCCTTTTTTCTGACAGTCTGCTTGATGTTTGATATCTTGGTTAAACTGATTTATCACATCACTAAATATCCCTCAACTGGAAGAGTAAGATTCACTTCGGTCATTCTATATGTCCTATACTGTTCGTGTTTAGTGAGTATTTGAAGGTGGAAACATATAATGAGTGTCAAATAATAGGAAAATTAGAAAAGGTTAGAGAAATTACTGCCTTGTGCAGGGGAAGACCTTTTTTTGCACTATTGCTGCTTTTTGGGAAAGGCTGATAGAAAAGCAGAAGGTATTTTTGTTAGTCATCAAGTATGTTAATCAGATGCTATTTGTCTTTATGGTTTTCTGATTATGAAGCAGTTACTCCAGACATCCACTCACACCATTGTGAGCATTTTTCCTGTCTTTCCCAGGAGCAGGACTGGACTTCAGAGGATCTGAGGTGATCTTATCCGCAGCAAGCATTACTATGGGCAGTAATGTGAAGTATCTTTAGAAAGGATCATATGCCAAAGCTACTTGTGCTTGTATATGAATCAACTTCAACTGAATTGGTGTACACTCTATGAATTTCTTTATGGCTTAGGCAGAGAGAGGCAAGAAATTGGAGGCAAATCAGCACCTGGCAAACCAAGTCTAGGTCAGGATTCCTGGGACTGGAGAGCTGAATGGCAGTGCAATTGCATCGGGAAGGTGAAGACCTCTGCTTTGTTGCCCACCTGTCCCATTGTGTGCTGTGAAGATGTGACTCAAGGAAGCTGGGGTCATACAAAGGTGGGCATGGGGCACAAGTGAGTTCATCCACATACAGCACATAACCATGTATGAACTGGGGTTAGCCCCGACAGAGAGTCCTGGTTCTTGAGATAAAGTAGCTCTTTCCATTTTGCATATGTATGTTCTCCCCTTCCTTCAAGTTGCTCTTTAAAAAAAGTTTGTTTTATAGTGATCTGTTTGCAGTGTGCTTAAAACAGTTTCTTCCCTCATTAATTTTGATGTGAAAGGAAGAATGAAAAGAATATGTTTGACAAAGGATCTTTGATGTGTACCTGTGATGGTTTAGGGGTTTGCTGGAGGATCCAGCAAGGAGTTGTGTTATGGATCTGAAGGTAAGTTTGAGACTTTCTCTGGACTCTTGCTGTACGCTGCCCTTGGGATGTGAAAGCTATTGAGGATAGGAGGTCAGAAATAGCCACAAAGGGTTCTGTGTGGTCCCTTTGGGTGCTATTAGCTGCAGGAACTGGCCTAACTTAGCTGTGTGAGCCCAGTGGCTCTTTGATGAATACTTTCTGACTGTGCCATCACCATATCTCTATTACTGAGAGATAAAGTATTCATTAAGTTTGCTGTGAACAGTCTTCTGTTTGGAATATACAGGCACCTGGATTTTCTTTTTTTCTCCAAGGAATACCAAACTTGGGTCTGAAAATTTAAAATTTTAGTATGGGAATACAGTCAGAGTTACCTCATGAAATTTGTGATTTGTGATTTGTTTGCTTTACGTACCCATTTTTCTTTTTAGTCTGGTCTCCCTCACTGGAAAATTTCCAGTAAGAGACCATGAGTTCCCCTCAAAAATGAACCACCTCATCACTGGACCTTTTGACTATTGTGCACAGGGGCATGTAATTAGCCAGAGTGCCTCCCCCAGATGAAAGTGATAGTACAAAGCATTTGCATTCTAACCCCCATAACGCGCTCATATGACACTAACTCAAAGAAGCTATTCAGTTTTAGGGGTAAGGTGTGTATGACAATATATTTGTTTTTCAAATGTGTTATTGTTATTAAATAAATAAGCTAGTTCTTGTGGTCACTGTACTCTTCTGGTCCTAATGTGGGTAGAAGAGAGTGCTAAGGTGTTTCCCATCATCTTGCTTGTTCTGGTGGTGTTAATACTCTCATCCTTTACTGTTTTCATGGGAAATTCAGCTGAAAAATTACAAAGGTGAATGATACAGACCGAAGCTTTGCACAGAGCACTGTCTGACTGTGGCTACATCTTACTCAAAAACATATTACAGATAATTTTTTGAGTCCAAACTTGCTCCCGTGAGGTAATTTCATCCTTTATTTTCACACTTCACAAATAAAGGAGACCGGAAGTCTATCCCAGTCTCTTCCTCTCCTTTGTTCTGTACAAAAACAGAGCCTCTGTAGCCACAGCTCTCTTTTGCTTAGAAACCAGAGAAGTTTAGCAGCAGTACTTAACAGACAAGGAAGTCAACTTCACTTTCATGCGTGCAGTTTGTGGTAATGGCTGTGGTAATGCTGTAGTGCATACCTGTAAGGGACACAGCCCACAGGGGGAAGCACCTCCCCTCTGAAGTCTGGCACCTCAGCATCCCTCCTCTCCTCCAGGGGAAAGAACAAAGAGTGTGGGCTGGTCCTGGTGGTGGCTTCCCCTTGGAAAACCCGTCAGTCCCTTGCTGCTGTTGGCAGGAGAGGCACTTGTGCATGCCCCCACCAACCTGAGGGGCTGTATGGAATATCTGGAAGGGTGCATGTAAGTGCAGGTCCCTGCCAAAGAGTGTAGGGACAGTGTGTACCTACTTTTCCTCTTGCTCCCAGGGACTGCTAATCCTACTGTTGGGTAGGGTTGTCAGCAGGCATGGTGTGGGGGCTGAGATGCTGGCACCAGCAATAACCCCACTTCAGCCACCAAAGGCATTGGCATGTCCTATTCAGCCCTTGGAAAGGAAGGACGACCATGCAACGTCACTCATTTCTTAAAACCTCGTGGGTGCTAAGCTGTTCCCACTGACTTGAGCTTTCTTGAACAAATATCTCTGTTCTCCTGTTTTCTCATCAGTTCTTTAACCATTCATCTGCTGCCTTTCAGGTTTTTCATTTGAAATTTTTAACTATATATTTTTTAAAAACAGAAGCATGGAAACAACTCCCAAGTGTAAGTGGGTTGCTCTCTGCAGAGCCTCTTTGCTCTTTGCTGTGATGGGGACAAAAAGGTGAAGTTAAAATAATAATTTGATCCAGCTTTATATGACTGCTTAAACCTAACATTAAAAGATGCATACACAACTTTCTCCTGTCAAAGTCATAAAGGTTTTATGTTTTATCTTTTGAGAGTTTTAGATTTTCAGTTAAGTCTCCCTGACCTATATTCAATACTTCCATATTAAAAAAAAATAAGCGTGTGCTAAGACTCTTTCCAAATAATAAGTTTTATTAGGTACATCAGGTGCTGCTGAAGCAAAGATATACAGCAGTGTAGGTACATTGCAAACAGCATCTTATAGTATCAGACAAAGAGAACCTTTTACAAACCCCATGTCTCTAATTTCATTTTAGAAAATTAGATACTCAGAATTTTGCATAAGATAACTGTATTACTGGGATGCAATTTGGCCCAGGTTTCTAGCTTTAGTGCATGTGGCTCCTTAATAAAAAGTGTCAGTTAAAATGAAAATACAGCTTGGGTAATTAAATTTAATTGGATCTTGTCACTTTAAATCCTCTTCGTTTTTGAGTGTTTCTACAGAATTGCAGCTTCTGGTTTGCTAATTTCTTTATTGCAAGCTGTGCGCTGAACCTGACTGTCCTATAATAAAGTGGGACCTTGTTTTTGTAGAGGGCTTTGAACCATGACTGTAATAACAAACAAAAGGAGGGTGGGAGCTAATTTATTACCAAAAGAAAACCTCTTCTTTATTTCCTACATGTTCAGTTAGTAAAAAATAATGGGTCTGGATTTATTAACTCTAATTTTCTTGCCATTTTGCAAGAAAAGCAATTCTTGCACCATTTTGCACAAGCTTTCATGAATACTATAGTATGATGCTATGCCTGTGACAGGTAGCAGCAGCAATTATCATACTTTTTTGTATTGGAGTTGTTTGGGCAAGCAATAGGGATTAGATGTACTGCAGTATTCATACGTAGGTCAAGCAGGGTGCAGGCAGCCACAATGCAAATGATGTGTACTGCCTGCCAATAGCCACCGTGCTGATTCGGAGGGATCACCTTCTCCAGGCGTGAGAGGTAATTCAGTTTTTTTATTACACATTGCACATGCACAGCATCCAAAGGCAAGGAAGATTTAGGTGCAGGTGATGAAGACAGAAAATATTGGTCATCCAACAGACACATCATAAAAATGATCATTCTGTCACAAATTGTACAACTGCTAATGTCCATATTTCAAATTAAAGCCAGTTGAGTGAATTTGTACACTCAGGTCTCACACGTGAAACGCAGTATCATTGCATCCTTGATTAGAAAACAGGTCACTTAGTGCCGACATCACAGAACGATTAAAGATGTAAGACTGTCCTTCACAGCGCAGTAGTGGTCCCCTGATTCTGTGCTAAAGCAGATGGATGTGATGTAATTACATTTTGCAAAGTGCTGGCAATACAAGTAACTTGAACATGAGCATTATGCCAGTGTGGGCAGTGCTGCATATAATCTCTTCAGCTTTAGAGATATGCCTCTCATCTTACCCATACACCTGGGAGAGGATCTCTGCAACCAGACACAGAAGGCTCTGTTCAGTTGTCCACACATGAGTCTCCAGGGCTATTTTAAGTGCCTGAGGTTACACAAGATATCTGCAAAGGGCTGGTAGACTTGGGACCCTTAGAGTGAAATTCAGAGCACAGATGAAGACGCGTCTTCACACATTGGTGTCTAAGTGGGAGATAGGTGTGTAAGTGCCTATTTTAACTAATGAAGCTCTAGCACTGGGTTCAGCTGCCCACAAACAAGCATCCAGTGGCACATGGGATGCCCTAGCTTACCTCACCTGACCTCTACTTGCTGGTCCAGAAGGGCATAACTGTCACAAGTTCCTGTCTTACATCTATTATATATGTCTTGATACTCCAGGAGAATTCAGCTGGCACTAGTTACCTCCCTACGACTAGACAACTAAATCTAGGCCTAACCATCCATTTTGTTCCATAAAAGAAGCTCACATACAGTGAACTGTAGATAGACACTTAAATATATCAATATATATCAATATATATCTATATATATCAATATATATCAATAGCCTGAAGATACACAGCTACTATTTTTGCAGACTATCTCCTCATTCAGGTAAAGCTCATACTTACCCCAGGAGCTCCCTGAGAGCACAGACCTGTGGCTTTTCCCACACTTGGTCTCCCTCTCTGCTGTGTGTTGACTAGCTTGCTCCCCTGGGCAGTGCCTTGTGGGGGTCTGTGCTCCATCATTCCCTTGTCACTCATCTGCTGCTTGCTTCCAAGGTAAGACATCTCATACCAGCCCATAGTGACGTTCTGAGGAGGTAAGGCTTACGTTACCTGCATGCACTGCTGCATTAGGACATGAGATCTGAAGGAGGTACCTGAAGGTAGGAACAACACATCCTTTCTGAAGTAGATGGCGAGCACCAAGTTTAGAATATCTGCTTGTTCTATTTGCTGTAGCTGGAACCTGGATAACTATTTCATAGTTCATCTAAATTTTAGATGTTTAAATTGATGTATCTAAGATGAGGTAAATGCTGTATCACCTGTTCTTCTATATTTTATTGATGAAGCCACAAAAATTCTATCTGCTGGAAATGGTACAGTTATATCAAGGTAGGAATAAAAAACCCCAGTAATAAATTACAAGGATCAGACTCACTGCAAGAAAATGTCCTGGCTTGTTTTCACTGAAAATAGTGGCCAAACATCCCCTGGGTTTCAAAGAACTGTTTGGTGAATGACATAAGACTCAGAGGATGGACTGCACAAACACCTCTTGAGGTATTGAGTAATTTTGACATATTTTTTTGCATTTTTTTCTGATACTCAAGGTACAGAATCTCATTCACAGTGGAATAACACTTTTTGAAACATTGAGATTTCTGTTGGTTAGGTATTAATTCCTGCACTTTTTCTTTCCCTTCCTCCAAAAAAAAAAGACAGACACATGAATTTCAGTTGACCTTCATCAGACTTTAAACTCCAAGGTTATTTGGCACTGCTTGGAAAATGCTATCTTGTATTTTTAAGCTTTGAAAAACAATTAAGCTAGTTACACTTGCTTTGCTGGTGTAAGAAATTTTATCAGACCCCACTGATCCTCAATGGGGATCTGATCCACCCTGTCTGGTTAAATATGTAGTGTTCATTGAATGTATCACTAACAAATTTGCCTCCAAGAAAGGGAAAAAATACTGTACCACATAACCAGAAGTATAGGTACACAGATCAAACTGCATTAACAGCTACAGTACTAGAATGAATGCTGTCTGATTAATTTTCCCATTTTACTGAGTGATGTCTTTTTTTGGTAGTGATATATGGCTCCTTAAGGATATAAGATTAGAAATTTACAGATTTTCTATGGACATATCTTTACCTCTTTGATCTTTGAGGGTTTACAGCAATCTGCTGCTAAATTTTTGTATCATAGTGAGAGTAATTATTTAAAATTTATGGATGATTTCCAATTCGATCACTTCTATCCTAAATTAGAAACCATCTGAATGACATTTTAAAAATCACAATAACAAATCTTACTTGACCTCTTCATCATCATCATCATTTAATACAGACTCCTAAATGAACATTTTTAGTATCTGATTGTTCAGCACTTACACACATTATCATGAAATGTTCAATTTCAGGAACAGCCTTCTCTTGGGAGTAGAGGGAGTTCAATGCATATATGCAATAGATTATACAACGCACTGCCCAAGATCTCAGGGGACAGTCTCAGTGACCCATGTGTTTCCTTCTGGCCTTATGTTTTTATCTAGGCAAGCATCCTCTTTTGGGTCCAATAATGCTGGACGTTACTATTTCTTAGTCCTGACTTTTGCCAAGAAGGAATTCACGTGAATATTCCCTTTTTGCTGCAGGTTAATTTCACTTGAACAGGAAATTTTATATCACTTAAGCTAGTCAGTCTGACCTTGCCTACGGTAAATGAGGGAGAGCAGGCAGCTTGTTGGAAGTGCTAATCATCTTCAAGACAGGCAGAGATGAGTGGCCACCAGCACACCTCAGTCCTGAACAGGATCTTTTAAACTTTTAAATTAAATTAGTGAACTCTCATTCATGCATTTAGGGCCTCTGACTTCCATGAAACTATTGCCACCTCTAAGAGAACGACTTAGGTGATCCTACAGTTTTCCTTCCAAAATCTTCACATGTTTGAGAGGCATCAGGCTTGGTACTAATTACCTCTTGATCTCCCTGATAGCTCTCAGGAAGAGAAAGAACGTGTCTCCCTGTGGGTTCTCACTGCTCCATTTCAGTACAAAATAAATTTGCTGTACGGCTCCCACAGCTCACTTGTTTTCACAGCTTGAGCATCGGCATACATAACAGCCATGTAATCCAGACTGAGAAATGTACTGGAATTGCTCATGAACCACATGTTGCTAAAGTACTACAGGTTGTCCCCCCTTTTGTAATCCAACAAGAAATTTAATTGTAGACCTGCTTTGCTTAGGTCACCTAAAGGCAAAAGTCATTATATCCCATCAGCAATTCTCTGAGCTAGATTGTCTGTTGTTCTTCACGTAGCTTGGATTCAGTGACAGCTGCCAAATGTAACTGGCAGGACGCACTTGCTGCGTTGCCAAAAGGACTAAGTGCCCTGCAGTCCTATGTCAGCATCAGTGGTGGAGCTGAGGAACCCGGTTGGTTCTGTGCTGCATATGAGTATGTCTGAAAAGGATAATTTTGCATGACAAACATATTCCTTGAACGCTATCCTCTATCCACTGGGACATGCGACCATCTACCCATTCTGAGCCATGATTATGATGCTGGGTTTCCTTCACTCAGCAGCTTATGCAATTACCATGTTTGTGCCCCTCTCTTTCTGTGTTTGTCTCCTTAATAACTTCAGAAGCCCCAGCCAAATTCAGCTATAGCTGGCAGAAGGGAAAATATCTCAGAGATATTAATTTCCTATAAGTTTAAATAAAATAGCTATATACAGAACAGAAACCTTCCTATAGAGTCCACAGAGGGAAAAGCTCAGTCCTTGCTGAACACCAGAGGCTCTGAGCAAGACAGAAGTATTGTGACTACCCCAGCTGTAGGAAAAGCTGCAGTCAGCCTTTGCCCTTTATAGTCAACTAATAGATCAGTTGTGTCACAAATCTGCAGAAACCCAGGCTCTATTAGCTGTGTTGTTCTCCAGATTAAGTCTTTCTGCACCAGTCTTCACCATCCACCACAAGAAACCTGTGGCAGTCACAGTCATATATGTTTTTGCAACCCATTTCCTTTAGAAAAACCTGCCTTTATTTGGTTTATTTTTGCATTTCGGATGCTGCTTTTGTAGCCATTTTCTCCTTCTAACCATGTGAAAGACTTTTGCTGGGTTAATAACCTGATGGTCAGCCATTTAGAGTAATTTCACAGGTCTTCTGTGCTGCTTCCTTAGCTCAACAGTACCATGTGGGGGGGTATTACAGATGACAGGTCCATGCAGTTCTCAAGTGATCAAGCAAACTCAACAACAAAGAGCAGAGTTCATGCTTTCACCCCTAAACATGAAGACCTTTAACAAGAAAAAGGGATTGCAATTAAAAATCTGGGACCAAGGGAAGAAATCCTTAAAGAAACAGAAGTTTTAATGCTACACAGAACTATCAATATTTTCAAAATTAAGGTGCAGAACATGGTACACATCAGGAGTGGCCTTAAGCTGATCTACTTGGGTGGACCTGCACAGCCTACTACACCACTACAGGTGCTGACACGTACCCCAAGGCAAGCTTGCACCTCCTTGGCCACAGGTCTGAGTGAAAGGCCACATAAAGGCCCGATCCTCCTAGGGAAGCTCCAGAGAAACAAATTCACTAGATTGTCCCACAGGAGCAATCACAGAATAGATGTCCCTGGTGCTGGGCATGGCCACCTGCATCTTCTCTGATCTGGCTGCTGAGGTCTATCAATATGAAGTTGTTCTCACGTGGCTTTACCAAACAGATGACTTTTCTCAGGGAGGGCTTTGTCAACCCCTTTTAAAATAAGACCAACACACAGCAGCGCTAAAGATTTTATCTTCTAAGTGACTTGCACCCCTTGATAAGATAATGTTCTGGAAATGTATGTCACTGTGATATTTCGGAAGGGATAAATAATGCATGACTCTGGCAAATGAAAGTTTTGAACTCAAGAGGAATCACTGGCATTTTTTAAATAATTTAGGAAGTGTTCATAAAAGAGAAAAATGAGGAAAAGGCCTTTAATAAATGTCACTTATTTGGCATCATAACCTCTTTAGAATGACTGGTATTTTTTATTAACTTCATGAGGATATAAATGTGTTTAAATTTGGAAGTATATGCTTTCGTCACAAAATTTTAAACCATTTCTTACAAAAGAAATTCTTATTGAAGTTTAAAGTGTAGATATTCAGTGGCTACTGGGTAATTAATAGCCAATACTGACAATTATTATTTACTTATTCAGAAACACAAGTATTTGCTAGTTTACTGAGAGCAATTAGAAGAAACCATGACAGAACTAAGTGACTTCTCAGTTTTATGTTTTCTTCCCTGCTCTTACATTCATGCCATGCTTGTTCCCACATCAAAAAGTGGCCTTGCTGACTAATGTTTTATAGAACAAATTCAATATCCTTTGGTAACTCCAGGAAAAACTATTCACATGGGTTAACTCAGATGGTTAATTGATGGACTTGAATGCTTACATAAAACCCCCACGGAGCTTCTTATTCATGAGATAAATCACTTGAATGTGGTTTTATAGCAGTTGCCTATCTCTTGCTTTGAAAGTGTTCCTCTTGGGTGCCTTTGCTCAATGGTTTCTTCCTCACCCAACAGCTTTGTTTGGGAATGACTTGCGACTGAAAAAGTGTATAGTTTAAGGGTCAGTAACAGAAGTCATACAAGGAAATCTATCAGGTAGTCCAAAGAGATTCTAGTTTAGTTTATTTTCACGTAATTTTGTTTTGTGGAGTTTAGTTTATAGATCCTTCTAGTATCAAATCATAGAACTATTTCTGGTCTCTATCATCCACAGAATCCAATAGCAGTTCTCCAGATTGTCTGATTCAGGTTAACCTAAATTACTTTTCATCCCATTTTCTGGGACTTTCTGGTTGCACTGTAGTTAGAAATCAGTTCAGGTGGCTTCTGTAAACGCTGGATGGGAAAAAAGAAGGTATATGCACATTTTTTTTCTAGTAACTTTAGTCTTTTGATGTTTGGTGAGGTATTAGAGGTGTAGGAACATTTTTTCCAGAACATTTTTGGAGTAATGTCACTGCAGTAGGTGAAATAGGCACTAGCTGATACCTCTCTTTTCAATAAATAATTTATTGATGCTGTGTAATTGTTCTACAGTCCACTTTTTGTTGAGATTATTGAAAGCTAGTGATGTATCCCTGCTCATCTCTTTGACCTTGGTCAGGAAATGTTAGAAACTTTGCTAAAGTCTGAGAATTAAGGAAATCTTCTCCAAGTGATGGCCGAAGATTTGCTGTGCCTATCTGGAGCATCAGTGATTGCGACAGACTAGTGACTTATCTGAGATCTGCTAGGATTGGATTTGAGTCATCTCACATGAAGGTACTGAACAGTACTCCCCAGAAATGCTGCTATAGGCTCACAGTTAAGTCTCATCTTCCTGTTCAATGCACATGCACATTAGGGTGGAAAGTAGATGCCTCGATTGTGGTGTTTACAGTATGCTAAAGATGTCTCACTCCAAATCAGTGTTTGAATTAAAGATGCCAGTTCTGTCAAATGTCTTAAGCAGTGCCTGGATGAAACCAGAGCATGGGACAAGAGTTACATATATGTCATAACATGTCACTTGACTCAAGAAAACCGCCAAACATTATGAATGCGATTAATGGCTTGACATTTTTATTGATGTTTTTTTGTAATGTAAATTGAGATATATTGATTAAAGAATTCAGCTTTGATCCAACATCTTTTGAATTCAATAGAAAGATTCCCACAGGTTTAAATAACTACCAAGCCCTGTTTAAAATCACATACTATTGATTTCAGCTGCTGTTGTGTAGTATCTTCCATACTGTTTGAAACTACATTTGAATGAAGAGATCCTGTATTAGAAGTTTTTCAGAACGGCAATGTAATTATTTTCTGATTTTTTTAAGAAAGGAGATAAAGAGTTTAGAAAATTTTGTGAACATACAAGTAATGACTTAAGAAAGGGAAATATTTTAATTTCATGCTTTACAGACCTAATTTATAGGTGTCATAGAATAGAATCATAGAATTACAGAATTGTTATGGTTGGAAAAGACCCTTAAGATCATCAAGTCCAACTGCTAACTAACTTTACCATGCCCACTTCTAAACCATGTCCCTGAACACCATATCTAGACGGCTCTTAAATACATTTAAAGATAGTGATTCCACCACTTCCTTGGGCAGCCTGTTCCAGTATTTGATAACCCTTTCAGTGTAAACATTTTTCCTAATGTTTAACCCAATTATTACCTGGCATAATTGGATCATTAGATTTTCTACAACTAATGCCTGAAAGACATTGTGTACACTTTTTATTTGTATACAAATATTTAGATATGGACATCTGTGTGCATGTATATGTGAATGCAAATGAAGCTTTTAACAATATCAATAATTTAAGTCCATTTCCTCATAAAGCAAACTTACCTGTAAACAATGTTTTCATCCATGACATTATGTTTTTCCATTGTGTTCAATGCCATTTGTGTCTGCTGGTGTAAACTCTGTTGAAGTCAGCAACATTCTTCCAGAAGTATTTTAGAACAAATATTATCAGGATGTGGCCCACTCACTTGAGTTTAATCTTGTTTAAGGTAACCCATTCCAGCACTAAATATTCCTGTCTTCTACTTTGCTAAATGGAGAAGTTGCTTTGAAAAAACAAGTAATGAGCAGTGCACGAACATTTTGGCTTTGAATCTGACCATAGTCAAATAATAAAATAATTATGTTACTACTCTAATCTAAATACGTAGATCCTTTGTGCAAAAATTATTTCTCATGAAATATATTTGTTTGCATTTTTTTCCTTTTATTTTTTCAAACCTACATGCATATACACACATCTATTACTGATGCAGGTAAGCTACAACTCTTTTTGAATGTGAAATTGAACTAGCAGCCTTTGATCTGAACTACAGGCTGATCTGAATTCAAGAAAAGGCTGCTGCTAAGCCACATTCCCATTCAATCCATTAAACCATTCACTTCCGTGCTCCTCATCACACTGACTCCTAATTTGACAATGACAAAGAGCTCCACGGTGATTTTAAATTTCATAATTTTAATCTGTCAAGTCTGACATTTAATTAGTGCCCTTCTAACCTGTGCCTGCTCACTTGAAGGTTACTGTTGGTTTTCCTTTAGAAATTTTTCCTCTGGAAGAGTGGATTAATAAATATGTACATAACTGGCAGGGATAAAGACAATACACACACAATGGTCTATTAGTTGCAAATCTAGACAGATGAGGTTAATAATATTTTAAAGTGCTGCTTTATTGTATTAAGAGTGATTAAGCCCTTGGCTCAACCCTGTATCAGTTGTTCATTGAAAACATAAAATATAAGGTCTATTAAGCAAAGTCTAGTGAGAATGGTTATCCAAACTACAGTAGTACTGCGTTCGTAAGGCATACAACAGGAGTGCATAGTTCCTGAGGTATAATTTCTTGACTTAGCAAACACAATTGAACGTGCTAGGCTCACTAAACAGACTAATTAGATTTTGATCACTACTCAGTCTATGAGAACCTGTCTTATATACTAAAATTTAGTACAATTTAACATTTTGTTATCTCATTTTCTGGAGGACTAAATTCAGATGTAACTTAGGTCACTTGTTAAAAATGAGTTTGCCGTTCTTATATCAGCCCCACAAGAACAGAAATCCTGATCACAAAAATATGCCACCATTCATTATTGCTAGGAGAATGGTCAGTCAAAGTCCTGAGGGAACAAACCTCAGCCAAGCTTTCCAGCGCCATACCTGACTGCAGTCAGTAATGTATGATGTTCATTATATTGTCACTAAATATTGAACACCTAGAAGTGAAGAGAGGAATAAAAGAATACCCTTTCTTAAAACAAACATTATAAGAAGAACACCTGTGAGAATACAGGGATATCATGAGCCTCTAGTTCTCAGCTAGGCACGTCCCTTTCCTTCCCTCTTTGCCACAGTG
The DNA here is from genome assembly GCF_000695765.1 of Mesitornis unicolor. NCBI lineage: Eukaryota > Metazoa > Chordata > Aves > Mesitornithiformes > Mesitornithidae > Mesitornis > Mesitornis unicolor. The sequence goes on from NW_010206693.1 coordinate 57,796, forward strand.
CATACTTTTCAGAAAATAATGAGTCTACATGAATACAGTTATTTTCTTTACTAAAGAAGATGCCAACACAATATAGCAGCCTATCTGGCAACTCAGACTTCTAGCACAACTAAACATTATTGAGACTTCTCCAGGTTTTCTTCCAGAAGACGTAGAAGAATAAACAAATAACACAAAGTAGTTGTCTTTAAACACTAGAAGTCTCAAAATCAAATTGGATACAGGTTTATTTCCTACCACTCTCACCCAGATTCCTCTCTCAGATTAGCCTTGCTATGGTTAACTGTTCCTGAGGTTAAGCAAGAGTTGCCAAATACAGCTCTAAGCAACCTTTAAAAAATTAAAATGACAAGAAAAATCATTCACCTTTGGCTTTATTTAATGTATTGGTTTTGGTGTACAGGCTGATATACACCAGTATCTCAGGATTAACCTCTCCCTCTGGATACCATTCTTCCACTGTAGTAATTACAGGAAACATAACATTTCTTAAAAGTTTCTCTACATTTCCTGAATTTATCATTATTAAGTTAAACAGAAACAGAAATGTATAATAAAAACCAGTATATTAAGCCTAAACATTTTCAGAGAAAATCTGGGGGAGATCAACTTTATATTTGAAATAAAAGGATAACTGGTGTGCACTGCAACACAAACATATATGACAAAAGGCTGGAATTTGCTGTCATCCATTTCTCATTTTCTTCATCTTGGCTCACCAATTCCTTTAAGAATATTCCCAGCCTCTTCTAAGTACCAGAATATACTGTTGTACTCCGGTGTAAATCTGCACCTTTTTCTCTGGGTCTATTTATGCTGCTGTACAATAGATGGGTTAAATGGTTTTCACTAATGCCCTGCTGTCCTGCAAGCTAAACCCTGGAAGGGAATTTAAAAATGTAAGTGAAAATGGTCTGCAACCCCTTTACTAGTAATTACAGATTCCTTTTTCCTATTAGTCGTAAAAACTTTTTCATGTCTTTATGGGACTTCCCTGAAAAATAAGATGGCAATGGTGTATAACATAGATTACTCTCTGTTAATGCTCTTGTTTTCATCAGAATATACCACTGAGACCCTTACATGCTTTTTGCATCTCAGCAGTAACTGGTACTTTTCTACTTTTTTTATACTCAGGGATTCAGGCTCAGCATGGATGAGGCTAGTTTTTTGTTTACGAAGTACTGAGCAGCACAGTCAATTTTTTAAGTGGATGTATAACTATTTCAGCTGAACTTTTGTCAGGAAATGTTTCTCAGCTTTGGAAACTCAAGAGAGTTAGGTGCTTCTTCACAATAGCTTTCAAGGGACCTTATCTCCCATGTGCAAGAGGCAAGTTCAGATATTTTTGAATTATCACCTTGAATCTTTTACTGACAATTGTCCATTTCATTTCTTTATTTGTTTGGGTACAGATTTTTAAATGATGCTTTCAAGTGAATGCTTTCTGTCCTGCAGAAAATAAGCATTTTGGAAATCTCTAAAATTTCACTGGATAGGTATTTTACACAGAGTTCTTGTGGCACCTCTTTCTTAAAATTTCTTTTTCCCAATTTTGAATTTTCTAAATTAGGGCAGTATTTTAAGGAAACAGTTCATCTGTGCTTACTGTTCCCCGATATGGCAGCTTATAAGAACAAATCTGCGCTTCTGGTGTCCAAGTCTGGAGTTATCCATTCTGCCTGCAACCAAAATATGTCTTTAAGTCAGGTAAGGCTCCTTTCTATCTCCATTTCTGCTGTAACAACTGGAGTAACTTATTATGTGAGCTGGTATGACCAATTAGATAACATTATTAATGGAACACTATTTAATATAATATGGCATTGGGATGGATTTGTTCCCAAAAACTGTGGTGCATAGGCTATTACAAAGATCTTAATGTGTCCCTTACAGTTAGGGCTGAGAGAACACATACACATCTACTAAATTATTTGTGACAAATGACTGTCATGAAATGGTGATAGCAATGACTAAAAATGGAGACCATTGCATTCAAATAAATTCACTTGGTATATGTACATTTTTTGTATACGAGACAGCACACTGAAGACTACAGTTATTTTCACACCATTGGCCAGACACCAGTTTAACTCAGTGCTTGTGAATAATAGGACAGCAGCAGTTATTTGCTTGAACAACTTTCATGTTAACAGAGACATT
>NW_010206693.1:59989-60548 GCF_000695765.1 Mesitornis unicolor
AGTCCTGACGACTTCTCACTTCCATGAGGTATTTTATGAAGTGCAGGGATGCACTATCTTGGGTGCTCACCAGATGTTCTGGGGGAGATGGTTCTCACCAGACGTTTATTTTGAAAGAACCAGAGACTTTTAGATGTGAATACAATGCAGTTTAGACTCTGAAAGTAGACAAACCTATCACAGACCTAGCCCGGTTCTGAGATGATAAGACTCTTGTTAAACAAATGGAAGCAGGGTCCACAGTTCAGTCCTTCCTGCTTGTCCTCTGCCCCATGATTTTGAGTCAACTGGTAGCCACTCATTCCCAAGAACAGATAGGGGTGAGCTTTAAGGGCAGATATTGCAGAGTCTTTTGTCTAGGGCATTTTTTAGGAGCAAAGATAGGAATGTATTAATAATGTGAATGCATCAATCTGCTTATATAATAAAATAAAAGGCCTTTTCTCTCTGCTGTTAGATAATAATGGCAGGGACTTATGCTTGCAAAAGGATGCTGGGGCTGGAATCTTAGTGGAGAAAGCTTTTCTTTAATTCTTGCTTCAGAACAGGAGCTCTGAAG
>NW_010206693.1:60579-70155 GCF_000695765.1 Mesitornis unicolor
TTCAGTTACCTCTCCTCCCTCTTAGTGTTTCCCATTGACTGGCTCTAGGTCTCTCCCTGCTTTAGTATCTGGAGTTTTCCAGTCGTCAAGCACTGTGTTCTGCTTAAAGCTGACCTTTGGCTGTCTTTCCTGGTGTTACACCAGCTGTAGGTGATGGGCAGTAATAACAAGCTACTCCCTGGACCATTTCAGTTATACAGGTTACATTGATTTATTGGCAGGTTAAATGAAATGGAGCAGTAAAACAACAGAGATCATATATGGTAAGAGTGATGTCTTGCTCATGACCTCTCTGTCCCAGCTTTCAGCTGAAAGGCGAGGGGGATTTCTGTGTCTTACACAGAGATTTGTGCCATCTTGCTTCTATTTGGCCTCTTGGTCCATTTGATTTTTGCTTCTTAATTATGGTAGTCTTAATATCCTGTTGACTATATTTATGTGTCTTTGTCATGGGATATTCCAAGAAACTTTAGCTTCTACTTACTTTCTAAGTGTTTTTTTCCTGAGAAGTTTTGAATCTGTCATCCTTTGTCTTTTGTCAGAGCATCACCTGGGTTTTTGTTTTATCTTATCTCACTTCTGTTTGTTCTACAGTGTGCCATCTGTGATAATTAGGGATTTGACTGGATTTCGCTCTCTTTATATTGACATTGGAGGGGTAAGAATGGAAAAGAAGGACACAATATGTAACCTGCTCAGTTACATAAAATAAAGCTAATGTAGTTTCTCTGAAATGGTAACCATGGTCATATGGCAGTCTGTGAGTATGTCTGTAGACAACTTTTATTTTATATGAGGTAGCTAAAACAGTTATAGCTGGGCAAAATAATGTAATCAATGACTGGGTATAGTCTGTTTAGCATGGCAAGTATGGTAACTAACTGCTCACTGATCCCTACATAATTTTATTTTTTTTCTTTTGTCTGCAGACTACACTTTTATATAAAGGTATGCTTTATCTAAACTCACTTGGAAACCTGGGCATTGTTTAGTTTGATGTTTCCAAATCTGCAGTGTGTGGACTATATCTGTGAAATGACAGCTCATAGTTCACAAAATACTTCAGAAAACTCTTTTTAAAAACATAGATATGAATTTCCTCATGCTATCAAGGATACAAACAGAAGAAAAGCAGACTAAAGTAATGAAGAGACTCAAAATTCAGCATAATTTTTGTCTATGGAAGAGGAGCTGTGTGGTAGCATTGCAAAAGAGAGCCTGTGGATTTCTTCCAACATGATCATGTTGCCTTTTGCTGTTCCAAGACTATTTGCACAGAAATCTACCTTACACATGATTCCTCTGGAATAGAAAGAAAAGAGAGTATTTAAATCAGGCACTCAGATTAGATCAGTTCAGAGTTATCCTGAAGTTCACATTCAGATGTATGTATGAAGATAAAATCCCAATGAAATCCCACTGTATCCCTGTTACCAAACTTTAGTGTGTGCTGTGTCCTAATGGACACAGTCTATAAACAAACACTGTAAGAATTTTAAATTTCAGAATCACTGTGGCCCGTTAAAAGTTGTCAAAGAAAAATAAATGCATTAACTGTCTTACCTAATTTCACAACTTCATTTTTCTCAGTGAAAATTTTTCAGTGCCATCACCATGCTGCAGAAACATTGCTGAAATGGACAGTTGATTCTCCTGTTTGCCTTTGTCCTTCTAAGTGGTCCAGTGGTTGCTTGCCTGAAATATAAATAGATGGAGTGAACTTGAATCCACAAAGTTGAGGAGAGGATCAGAAAGCATTGGTTGCACAATTAAGAGAGTTCCCCACAGTCAGTCTTTAGGATTTCATGGAAAGAGAAATACATACTTCACTCAGGATTTGATAGGATACTTTCTCTCTTATGCGTTCCCTGGCTCACCACTTTCCTGGGTTTGTCTCAAATATTCTGACATGCAGAATGTCTAAGGTATACACAGTGTATTCTAACTGCCTTTTTCATGTAGATGGAAAACCTCAGAAATATTTTTAAAGTTAGTTTTAGAACTTTCTATTTATCTCTGTTTTAACCAGACTTTTTCCTGTTACATAATTGTAGTTGCAGTTTAACAAGAATTGGAATTCTGTTTTTAATATCTAAACAGATTTGCTCTATATAAGTCAGCTAGATTTCAAAATATTCTTTTCAGCTTAATTAAGCTCAAAGAGTCACTGTAGGAACTCAGGAGTTATTGAATTTTTTTTCTTAACAGTCTTTCTAAAAGTGATTTTATATTTCTGAACTTGGCAAGATTAAAAATTGCTGCATACATATTTCTACACTATTATGAATATTTCTACAGTTATTATTCTTTTTTTCCTCAAAAGACCTGTGTTAAGATCCAACTTCAACACTATACAGGACCTTGCTGTACTGTACCTAAGACAAATCATTACTGAAAATATAAAGGTATTAGACATACATGTGCAGATTTGTACAAAGGATACACAAGATTTGCAACTAAGTTTCAAAGAGAAGCTGCTAATTTCATTTTTTTTAGATATAGCCACAATTTGCATTCTTTCATAGAAACTTCACCTAAACCAATGTAACCAACATCTTTTGTAGAATGTTTTCCAGTCTTTTTTTTCCTTGAAATACTTAGCATACAAATGCAAAAATTATTTTCAGTACTAATAATTTTGTAAATGCTGAAGCTGAGGTTTTTCTGAGGAATGAAAGGAAGAAAGCCAGCTTGGATGACATGTTTTATGGCTCTGATAATACATCCATGCTTACCTCCTTACTTCTAAACAGAACATCATTTAATTCTTTCAAAATCAGACCTCAGTAAACCAGGAATATCTTACAAAGTTGCTTTCCTGAAATAAAGATAATAATTAAACCACACAAGTTTTTTGTACAAGGGCCCTTATTCTTTTAGAATAAAGTCTTGTTGGCTGTCTAGGTCTCAAGTGTGTGGTTTCCTGCTCTACAATACACCATAGGAAGGATATTTATAATTTGCACTTAAGATGCCTATCTTATGCTGTAGAAGAAAAGCATAAAAATATTCAGTAAGTACATGCATTTTCTAAATAACATGCAAAACCAAAATAAAATACAAATGTTAAAAACAAGCCTTTTAAACTCTGTTAAGATGAAAGTGGCTATTTTGTGGTTAGGCGTGCTATCTTCTTTGGATCTTCTTTGGGGTCTGAATGCACTTTTGGGTAACAGAAAAAAGAAATATCCACATTTTCTTTAATTTGCAAAACCATCTAATTTATAAAAACAAGGAATCAACTTCTTCTCTCTCTTAGACCAAAAAGCCAAAAGCACCATAAGCATATGTTATCACTATGTCATATGTGTTGTATGCAAAGGAACACTTATTTGCCTTTTAGGGTTTTGTAAAGATGTAGCCTGATTTGCAAAGATTTGTCAGTAAAAGTTATATTAACTCTAGTACAACTATTCTGATATCAATAATCAAGATTTTTCTTTGCGGTTTTCTTACCTGCAAAGGTATTAATTATTTCAAAGGAAAAAATAAAGAATGCATGCCATTTATTTTTGTTCTTTAGTCAGATTTCAGACAATCAAATAAAACGTTAGAGATGCTTGGATCCTTTGGAAGTTTTTACTTACACAGCCAAATTCTGGTTAATACTTTCCATTATTATAATTAGACTGTTAATGGAAAAGCGTACTGCATAGTTGAAAATTGTGTATACAACTCTTACCTCAACCTTTCTTGAAATAAAAATATTTTACAGCATTTTATTTTTTTTGTTTAATTTGAGAATGCAGACAAATATGAAAACCCAACAAAACTGCAGTTCTACCTTACTCAGGATATCTTCATATTTTCCTTTTTCTCCACATGTTCCCTAGGAGAATGATGAGCCCTAGTGATTTGCTGAGGCATCGCTTCTGTCTATCCATGTTAGGTCATCCAGTTGGGGAAAAGAAACAACAATATCTTTCTAATTATCATTGTGGCATCTGAGTGCGTAAGTAGGTGAATGATTGCAAACATCAAAACATGATTTGAGAATAATGAATTCCCTAAATGAGCATTTGCAGCAAACTGTTTGCAAAAATACGAGCTGCAATTTTTTTTTTCCCAAGTGTGTCAAACAGCTCTGAACTGCAAACACATTCATAAGGATCTTTTGGCTTTTGGACAATTTTTAAGAAAAAAAAAAGAGTTTCACTAACAGAGAAAATTATTAGTTATGGAACGTTTGTCCTTCTTTGTTTTGTATGCTTTGTCCCACTCAGAGAAGTGTATGTGTCTGTTGAGTTTTGCTTTCCAGAGTTTTTCCTGGAGGGTGACATGTTTCTAGAACTCCTATTAGACATTCACATAGGATACTGACATCTGATAGGACTGTAAATGTCTATGAAACAGAGATGCTCTGAAATGCTTGATATTTCTCACAAGAAATGTGGCTCCCTTCTTTTCTGTAATCAGCGAGGAACACAGGACCCAAAGTTGTGTCCCAAATCACAAAATCAGGCTCCATCTTGTTTCATGTACAGCACACAGTATCGTCTCCTCCGAAGCCAAGGTGATTCCTTCTTCTGATCCGTCAGGGCAACTCCAGCTTACGCTGCCTCTTTTGTTCTTGGCTGGTTAAGTTTTCTGTTCGGCCAAGGTTTTTTTTATGCAGACCTGAGCAATGCCAAACCGAAGCACTGAACAAAGCCCAGAGTTAGTTTCACCTGACATTAACAACCCAAAACATACGCAGCTAAGACTGTGTCTAGTTTGTGGGGAGGGCAACAGAAAAGGAGAGCAGAGTTCAGAGGATAACTCATTGCTCTCTATGATACATGTCTGAGATAGTATGAACTGGTCTCTGAGGTTGCTTGCTTAAACATGTTGGGCAAGATGCTAATTTCTCAATGTCTAATACTAAGTCAGACTATCCTTTAAGGTGACATTGGCTCTGTAGTACTGCTTAGCTCCAAACAGCAGGAGAAGAGTATTTTAGTTCTGTTTTAACTTGCTCAATGCATTTGACAAGGAAAGTCCTTTTCACACAGTGGCGAGCCTGTGTTCTCATGAGCAGTCTGATTGCCATAGACTGTGTCCATTGTGGGCTCAGGAGTTGGGCCCCATATGCATAGTTAGTTTAGCCTTTTCCTGTTCTAAGAAGTAGTGTTTAAATTACAACATTTTAAATATAAAGATAGAAATATGAAGAAAATCTAAAAGAACCATGACCAAACGAACCAGAAGGTTTGTTTTCTCAATTCCCTGTGCAAAATCATGAAATCCTCATATAAAACCAGATCTAGTTCCTCTTGAAGCAAGAACCTTATCTACACATGATTAAGTTATACACTTATGTTAGAGCTCATTTAATGAAACCTTGCAATCATGGCTTCTATTTGTTTGAGGGATGAGCTAACAATACTTTTTTGTTTTCACTAACAGCTGGCAAACATGTTAAAAAATATAACAGATGGATTAGGAAAAGTTTTCAGTAAAGGCCACATCAAATAAAGTCAGATCTGAATCAACAGAAATGAAATTGAAACTCTTGAAAAACAGACAGATATTTTTTCCCTTTTGTGCCAGATGCAATACCATGCATAATGTGTCTTTTCTTGTAGAACTTTGTACTATACATCTCACGGCAGATGCAGGAGGAATACAGATATCACTGAAATAATAATAACAATGATAAACTTCCTTCAAAACCTGTCTGAAATAGGGAAACATCCTCATTGTTCTTGTGCCAGAGTTCAGATTATGTGGTTGACCTCTAATCAGTGTTTTTCATATTACTTAACTGACATAACAGAATTTGCATCTCCAGCATATTTTGTTGAAATCTGTGGTTAACCTAATCTGTAGTCCAAATATATTGCTGGATAAGGGCCTGCTCTTTAGCAGGCTCCCTAAGATTTCTAGGCAGTGGCACACTCAGCATCCTGAGGGCTTGTGTATAGAAAGATTCAGGCTTATGCCTACAGCCCATCTCATCATACGTTTGAAGAATGCACAGTGTAATATGTGCATACTTGAGAGACTTGGGCACCTGTTTCTGCAGTTTTTGGCTGCTCTGGAACAGCAGACTTAGGCGTAGTGCCTCAATGAGGAGCATGGGCCTTGGTAAGCTTTCTTTTTCCATGACCACTATGAATTCTCAGTGCTTAGATAGACACTTTTGGATCCTTATTTCCCAAAATAAAACTGAGGCAAGGAGCAGGCAGTGCAGGATGAGGCTGTTCCAGCTCTGACTTTGAGAGAAGGGAGGTCATAAATAGCGCTGGTACCCATTGCTCGTCCCTTCTAGCTCTGGGGATATAATCTCATACAGTAGAAATATCAACCTTTTTCTTCACACAGTTCAGAGGAAGCTGCGCCTTTGCATTTCCCAGCATCCCAAACTTTAACAAATATTTGATTTTTACAGCAAAGCCAAGGCACTAAGCAGTACTTTGAAACATATTTCAAGAGCAACAATGAACATTTCTCTGTGGAGTGTGGTCATTGGTCTCCAAAGGCATGAGTCACCCTCTTGCACAGGGCTATAATGCTGCTTTCTGATATATACTGACTGACACTGCTGCCTAAGACCACTGTGCCTTTGTCAATTGCCCTTTGCAGTGAGCTACTTTTTTTGCTTGTAGGGAAGGAAGTAACACATACTTTTCCCAAGACTTATCTCTCTGTTCCTGTTAACTTGGAGCTAAAATAGGAAAAAAACCCCAGCTTTTCAGTTGACTACAAATTTGAAGCTTCTGTTTCTGATCATCTGATTCTTGCATAGGTACCTATGATTCCTCATTTCATTGATTAATCCTGCTGTACGTATGTGTATGTATATCTAACTTCTCTGCAGGACAGTGATTAATTCTCTTGTAGAGACAAATATTTATCAAAAACAGATAAATATAAAAAAAAATATCAGTGAAAAGTAGCCTCAGTGTCAGCAACATCACTTGCAGCAATATTTAAGGTAGTAGGAGAGTATTATAAGATTCTCTGGCTTTCTATCCTGATGAAGACATGAAAGTTTGCATTTTGATGATTTTTTAATGTGGAAATTTCCACAAAAACAATTTAAAAAATAAAATTATATTCTATTTGTTTCTTAACTGTGGGTTTTAAAATGTCTAAGTAGTGAGACTTTTTTCCATTAACAAGTCCCTACACCCAGCTCTGTCCAAGAGATCTTATTTGTGATGGAAGACATTCTGGAAGATAAGAGAACATAATATCAAAGATTTTGCATTTCTTATAGCAATCAATTAGTTCCAAAGATACATAAAATATAAAAATTTGCTATATACTACTTATTATGCATACCTAGCATGCCTATACTTTCTGATTTGTAAGTATGGTTTTCATTTGTCCACTCTATATACCTATATACATCATGCACCTATCTATAAAAGAAAAATTAAATCAATGTGTTATTGAAATAACTTCATAGATAACTCTGCTTAATTTAAACTTCTGATCATGCTTATATTAGATTATTCAAGCCTACTGTGTTGAGTTGACCTTGGCCAGCAACTAAGCAAACACCCACCTGCTCACTGTCTCTCCCATGGCTGAAAAAGCAAAAGTGAGAAAACTCATCAGTTGAGATAATTATAGTTTACTAAAAGAAAGAAAGCTGCCGGTGCAGCAGGGCAAAATAAGGAATTCATTAATAACTTCACATCAGCAGGTAGATGTTTAGCCATTTCTTGGAAAGCAGGACCTCCACATGTGGAACAGTTACTTGAGATGACAAATGTCATAACCACGAACATCTTCACTTCCTTCTCATTTCCTCAAACCTTTATTGTTGAGCATGATGTCATATGGTATGGAATATCCCTTTGGTCACTTTGAGTCAACTGTCTTGTGTTCCCTTCCAGCCTCTTGACCACCCTCGGCCTGCTTACAGAGAGGAGTGTGTGAAAACGAGAAGACTCCAATACTATGCAAGCACTGCTCCACAATGGGATGTTATCAACACTGTTTTAGTCACAAACTCAAAATACAGCACCATACAGGCTGCTATGAAGAAAGGTAACTCCATCCCAGCTAGAACCAGTGCAGATATTTAGCAGCATCACACTAAGTGTCTTTTTTCAGGATATTAAGTGATAGTGGCTGATATACTAGGTTATCTCTCTCCTTCTTTTACTAAGAAAGTTGCACATAGACTTTTTGGTTTTAAGTTGTTTTTATTTTTAATGGAAGTGCTTTGGTTTCCATGTCCTGGTGAAATAACTTACCTTTAGACTTTAAAGAGGTGTGAGTCTGGTGATTCTCTTATCTTTAGACAATGAGGGCAATAATAGTAGATTGACAGTTCCCATGAAACCTTCGTGAAAGTGCTTAATGTCTGTGCTACTGGGGAGTTTTGATGCTAAGAGACAGAGACCCAGAGGAACCTTGCAGGTGTCCTGAGCCTGCATCTAAAAACACATCCCAAAAGTAGCCTGAAAATGAGGCGATTGCCTGACTGTCAGCGTAAAGGAAAAGATAAGCTAAGCAAGGGTGTAATGCCCTTCCCTCCTCCTCCTCCCTGCAAAGAGTCTGGCATCTTTGCCCTCCCTTAGGGAGGCATTGGCAATCAGCTCCAATAATGTGGGAAGCATTGGCAATCAGTTCCAATAATGGCTCCGTTATTAATGGGTATGTTTTCTTCCTGCGATATGTTTCTTCCCTGATTCTGTCTGTAGGAGTCTTATTCTCCTTACCCCTTTGGCTAGCATTAATTTGTTCAGCTTCTTTTGTTGTTGCCCTTTCTTTTCCCTGCAAACCATAATTAATTCTGTATATTCTTGTTTAATAATACTTACCTACCTCAGAGGGACATTTTGAAGCTTAATTAATTATTGTTCAGGTATTTTTTCAGTTGCATCTTTGAGTAATCCCTCTTTGCAGCTATTCTGGCAACTTCTTGTTCTTTTTATTCATCTTTTGTAGGCCTGGTAGGCTCTTGCACCTGAGTGAAGGTAGTTAAAATTTTTGTGCTGTTCTTCCAAATTGAGGAACCCTTCCTTGCATTAAGGTCTGCTCGCTCTGAGTTGGACTGAAAGGGAACCTAGGAATCAGAAAATCCTGTGAAATTTTTTTGGCCTTTCTGCAGGCCAAACAAGCCTGGTCGGTTGTTTTTCTGCATATTGAGTTTCAGAGACATGTTCCCCATCCTAAACCACTAAAAAAGTTCTGTTCTGACCTGATATGAGGCTTGCCAAGCCTAGGCTGGCTTAGGAGATGGTACCTAAGTTGTGAAGTGATACATAAACTAGTGGGGGAATGGAGGCACTGTTATTAACTTCTTCAGTGCTTGAGAAGTGATGATTTTAAGCAGTTGAAATACACCTAAGGGGCTCCCTGTCCATTCTCATGTACAGCTGAGGGTTGTGCAGCACCATCAACCTTCCCTTCCGTAACCTTCTCTACCTTTTGGCAGTCACTGAAACCATTTCACTTACCATCCTGTAAGAAATTTTGTAGTGGCTCCTGATGTTTATTTCCAGGTTCCTCTATATGTTTATGTGCCATTCTCACATGCAGAGTTTATTTTGTCACATCTACACACCCCCACACCCTCAAGATAAACCTGTAAGCAGTTTTATAGCAATCCAAAATTTCTTCTGTCACTGTAGGGAA
>NW_010206693.1:70186-129128 GCF_000695765.1 Mesitornis unicolor
CATTTAATAATGTTCCCAAACTGCCCCTGGAAATGTTCAATTACCTTAGCAGGAGCTTAATGATGAGGGTGTTGGAGCCTTGTGATAATTAGGGATGGGTGGAGTGTGACAGAGGAAAGAAAAGACCACTAATCTAAGACTTCTTATGAAACTCTAAGTGAAACAACTTCTTACGATTATTAAAAACTTCTACTAACATTTATTTTTAAAATATTAGCTGATTCTACACCTCCAGTCTTCTTTGATCTGAAATATCAAACTTCCACAGAACCAATCCAGCAGAAGGGGATGTAAATCCTGCAGATGATTATGTCCAAAGAAAAGAGAAAAGAGGGGGAAATCTTGCCTAAAAGCTCTGAGTGACTCCACAAAAAGCAGAATATTTTTGTAGGCAGCATTCTTTTCCATTTTTTTCCCATATTGAATTGCATTTTGAAATCAAACACTCCCTGCTCATTCACCACTGCAGCAGCTTTGGTTTATCGCTTGATATGTCGTATCAGGTGATCTAAGAACAGAAACTAAGACTTGGAAGCAAACTAGGCTACAACTTAACAGTTGTTAAGTTATTACATTAGCCTGGTGATTATGACAGATTTGGAACATGTAGGATAAAACACATTTCTGAAATCATGACAGGTTGTAAAAGCAATAAATTTGAACTTATATTTTAAGACAAATTCATTTTTTTGGCCTGCAGTGTATTTGGAATTTTCTGTTTACTTTCCATAGGCTGTATTCCCTTTGAAATCAATAAGAGAACTACAATGTTAATCTCAAGACTGAGTTTTGCCTCAGGTGCTTTTGATACCAACATAGCTAGTTTTCTCAAAGAAGGTGTAGGTTTCAGATTAGCAAAAGAGTTTTTAAAACGTGCAGAAGAGACACCTTGAAGCCCATTTTGGTTTCCTGTGGGAATCCACTCCCCTTTCCCAGTCTCAAGGATGGGGTCAGTAGGGGAATGTACAAAATTACATTTGCAATGCCTTTGAAACTGATGGCCAAACATCCTCCAATTTAAGCTCCCACATCAGTTTATAGTTAAATTCTCCATTTGACCCAGATCTCATGTCACAACAGTCAATTTCATTTGCAACAGCTCTTCTGTGCAGTTACTAAATATTCATAGCTACAAACTTAGTAAGAAAGAATGGACAAATATATTAATGTGTTTTAAAATTATTAATCTTCCCTTTCCCATTCTTCTCAGTGTTGTGAGAAGTATGTGCTTTGCCCAGTCTACTGCTACTTGAAAGATACCTACTAAAATTGTAATTAAATAGTAAGACTAGCTGACGTCCCTAAAATTCCCAAAGGGTTGTTACAAAAGGTAACTCTGAAGTGATCATCAACAAAAATTTTTATTGTAGTCACCATCCATGTAGCATGAGCTTCAAAATGGCATTTTGTTTCTTCAGTGCTCTCCGGAAGCATTCTGGATATCTCCTTCAACTCTGTCCCAGAGCTGGACTAAACCTCTGTCATCAGTCCAGCGCTCACCACTATGGCTCAATAAATGCACTACTTGAAATAACTGGAAGAAAAAAGGAACAGATATTGACAGAAACTAATTTACCCTCTACAGACAGCATATTTCAATTGCAGATTTAGTGCTAATCAACCTTCCTTCTTTCTCTGCCGTTGGATATCTGTATCATTTTTTATCACAGTTTTACTTCAGTTCTCCATGAACACTGCTTTTATTAAGAAAAAAATGAACAATGATCTCAATGCAATGTTACCTACAATATTTTCACTGTGTTACTATTCAGCTTCTTTCACATGTAGAACAACTTTTAAAATTGCTAAAAGAAGTGACTTTTCTCTGCTTCATTTAGAATGTAGCAAAATTAAATTAAAAGATGTAACCTTGTGGATGACTTATTAAACTCCCCCACATTTGTGTAATTTAGATATTACATAATGTATGAAGGAGCATATCTCATATATACATGTTTCAACAATAAACATTAATAACATGTTAATATCTTTATTTCTTTGCTCTTCCTTTAATCTACCAAAGGAAGCTGGAAGCAAAGTTTGTATCACAGTTATTTTCATTAAAGCTATCCTATTTTAAGAAAGGCCTAAGCTTTCTTCAGTGGGTTATGAATATTTTACCTTTCAGCTTACACATAAATATACAAATATATGTATTTCATGTAGCTGTGGCTTTACAAGTGTTCTCCATCTGGACAAGAAGGTACTTCCAGGACTTTTGGACTCATGATGATGAATGGAGCCATTACCAGAAGATCAGGTACAGGGTCATGGAGAACAATGGACAACATTGGTAGAAGACTGATTTGAATTCCCCAGAGATGGACTGCTTTCTCAGTTACAGCTGTATTTATCACTTACACGTTCTATACTTCTACAGTTATTATTGCAGCTATAGTTTATATTTTATAATGTAAAACCATGCTGTGACTGCTGATAGTAGAATTTGATGTTTATATTGCAATGAAGTCTAGAGATTATTCTACTTTGCCCTTGCAATAAGCACCAGGGAAGTGCAAAAATGCCTATGGACTAGAATTTGAAGACAATTGGGATATATCCAGCTTTGTTATATGAAGCCATCTGAAATAACATTTTGTTTTCCTGAATGCGAATTATAATTTAATAATAAGAAAAATTCCAAAACCTGCGAGCCAGGGGTAAGGAGAGCAGGGAGTTTGTACCCCTCATGTCAGGGATTGGGGCTGCCCAGCTAGTCACCTACATGAGAATACTACAGCTCCTGACTGAAATAGGACGACTGGAAAAGGTTTGTTCCCAACTGAGAAAAACCAATAACAAGAGAGGGTCAGAAAAATGTCTGTTCTGGTATACTTAGAAGAATATGGAGTCCTTTTGTATATACATGCAAAGGCAGTGTAAAAGCACAAGCTCTGGCCTAAGGCCCCTGCCCTAGAGTAATTAGTCAGCAGATGGGGAAAAAAGCTGGTCAAAGTTGCTGGTGCACCAGGACACAGGCTAAGGCAATTTCCATCACTGGATATTTTTGAGAACAGGTCAGCAAAGTGCCTGTTAAGTGTGTTTTACATATTGTTGATCCTATTTTGGAACAGAGGAATGGACTTTCTAACTCTATTATGACACTATTTCTTTGACTGTATTTAAAGGGTGACTCATAGTCCTTGGGCCAAGTCACACAATCATGGCAAGATCATGCTGATCAAGATTCAATAGTTTAAACAGCAGAAGATGCATTCCCAGAAACCAGGGCATGTGAGGCATGAGATCCAGAGGTTATTCCTGGACTGATGGACCAATGGTGGGTGACTGTTTGGGTTCTTGGTGGGGCAATTCAACACAACATATTTTAATTAACCACTTGTGTTAATTAACCAGCTGTGGGACAAGACCTACCTATGGAGGCTGATGTCTCTCCCCTGACTTCGAAGAAGGTCTCTTGAAACCTCAAACATCCTGTGAAGTTATGCCTCCTTTAATTTAGGTGAGCAGTGACACATTTTATTGTGCACCTCCATCTGGGAGTAGCAGAGAGCTGGGTACTGAGAAAAGCCCCAGATTTTGCCTGCAGAATTGCAGTATGTGGCTAAGCATGTCAATCTGATCTGTTCTCCTACTTTCTTGGGTATGTGTCTGGAAGACACCCATCATCACAAAGAGTAGTAACATGGAAATAATGATATGACACACATTTAAAATCAGTGTCAATACTGTCAGAACACTAGCTTACTTAGGGAACAGATCATACCAGCTGGAAGACAGCAACAGTTGTTCCCCTCATGGCAGACTTAGAAGCAAATGCTATATAAACAGATAATAAATATTTAAAAGAAATCATCAAAATTTCCTTGCATAAATGAAAGTATCCCAGATCCACAGAGAGAGGAAAGAACATGTAAAAGTTTATTTATCTTAAGGAGTGGATTAGTGAACATGAGAATCTCCATGAAGACCAATCAAAAATCCCAGAAATCAACATTTTTCTAATCAGTTAAAGACAGAATCATTATAGATAGTGACATATGACTCAAATCACATCTAATTATTATGGTGTGATGTTCCTTAGTAATTGTATTGTAGCAAAATCATCAAGGTTAAGTATGAAACCCCAACAATTAAGTTAATTCTGTTAGATAATATCAGTCATTCTAGGTATTGCTACAAGTCAAAGAGTGGGAATAAAGGAGAATGATGTTTGCAAATTAAAGGTCATATTCAAATTGTCTAAGGAAGTTGTTTCTGACAGTCAGACCTATATTAATATGACAACCAGAACAGAGTTGGCTTTATGGATAAATATGGCTAAACATACAATTAGGTTACCTAATGCTAAAAAGAAATTTAATTTTATTTTAGCAGAGAATCTTACTAAAACAACCAACTGTAGTTTTTTGCATTCCGAAGCTTAACCTTAGCTGTTCTAGTTATGTTTTCTGAATTATGTACTTTAAAAAATATTTGTACAAAAATTATGCTCACATTAAAACTGTTGATTTAAACAATAATTAAACATTATTTGAAAACCATCAAATAGTGCAGTAGAGGTTTTGGGGTAAAATAGACCTATCAGTGTGAATCATTGCCACTCAAAAAATAAGACTTGCGGCCAAGCACTCATGAAGTTCTTAGCACAGAAAAGAACAGAAAGTTGAGCACCTGGGGTGTAAACACATTTTCTAGAATTCATGGAGGCTAATAACTGTTTCATCAGCCCTGTCTCACTGCTGATCCTCCTTTCTAATCCTTGAACTCCTCTGGCTTTCAGGCTTTCATCTCATCCTGAGTCATCCAAGACATTATCCATTATTTATCAGCAGTCTTGGCTAACTGGGGAGGTCCCAGTCGACTGGAGGCTTGCAAATGTAATGCCCATCTACAAGAAGGGCCGGAAGGAAGACCCAGGGAACTGCAGACCTGTCAGTCTGACCTCGGTGCCAGGGAATGTGATGGAACAAATCATCCTGAGTGCCATCACACATCACATGCAGGACAACCAAGAGATCAGGCCCAGTCAGCATGGGTTCAGGAAGAGCAAGTCCTGCTTGACTAATCTTACCTCCTTTTATGACGAGGTGACCTACTTGGTGGCTGTCGACTTTGTCTAACTGGACTTTAGTAAGGCCTTTGACACCGTCTCCCACAGCATCCTCCTGGAGAAGCTGGCTGGGCATGGCTTGGGCGGGCATACGCTTTGCTGGGTCAAAAACTAGCTGTATGGCCAAGCAAAGAGAGTTGTGGTGAATGGAGCGAAACCCATTGGTGACCAGTCACAAGTGGTGTTTCCCAGGGCTCAGTTTTGGGGCCAGTCCTGTTTAACATCTTTATCAATGATCTGGATGAAGGGATTGAGTGCTCTCTCAGCACGTTTGCAGATGGCACTAAGTTGGGAGGGAGTGTTGACCTGCCTGAGGGTAGGAAGGCTCTGCAGAGGGACCTGGATAGGCTGAATCAATGGACAGAGGCCAATTGCATGTTTCAACAAGGTCCAACAAGGCCAAGTGCCGGGTCCTGCACTTTGGTCGCAATAACCCCATGCAGCGCTACAGGCCTGGGGACAAGTGGCTGGAAAGCTGCCATGCAGAAAAGGACCTGGGGGTGTTGGTGGACAGCAGGATGACCATGAGCCAGCACTGTGCCCTTGTGGCCAAGAAGGCCAATGGCATCCTGGGGTGTATCAGAAGGGGGGTGGTTAGGAGGTCGAGAGAGGTTCTCCTTCCCCTCTACTCTGCTCTGGTGAGACCGCATCTGAAATATTGTGTTCAGTTCTGGGCCCCTCAGTTCAAGAAGGACAGGGAATTGCTTGAAAGAGTCCAGCGCAGAGGCACAAAGATGATGGAGGGAGTGGAGCATGACCGTTATGAGGAGTGTCTGAGGGAGCTGGGTCTGTTTAGCTTGGAGAAGAGGAGACTGAGGGGTGACCTCATTAATGTTTATAAATCTGTAAAGGGCAAGTGTCAGGAGGAAGGAGCCAGGCTCTTCTCAGTGATAGTCAATGACAGGACAAGGGGCAATGGGTGCAAGCTGGAGCATAGGAGATTCAACCTGAACATGAGGAAAAACTTTTTTACTGTGAGGGTGACAGAGCACTGGACCAGGCTGCCCAGAGAGGTTGTGGAGTCTCCTTCCCTGGAGACAGTCAAAACCCACCTGGATGCATTCCTGTGTGACCTAGTCTAGGTGATTCTGATCTGGCAGGGGGGTTGGACTAGATGGTCTTCCAACTCCTAATATTCTCTGATACTGTGAATACAGGATGAAGGAATAAATACTTTAATACAACAGTGAAATCTTAGGATGTCTATTTATCACTGTGTCAAGACACCCATTTCTCATATCAGTCAAGAGAAGTGCACACATGCCTGGGTCAGGCAGGGACAAATGTTAGTCTCTTTAGCAGTCTTGAGGGACTTCTGGACAGGACAGCAAAGTACTATGGGCTTGGCTGCTGGTATTGTCCCATTGACACTCAGCTATATATCTTAGCCAATACAGCAGTCCCAGTTACCCAGCCATTATGCCTTTGAGGATGGGACAGAGGGATGAAGAGCAGCCATCTGTCAGAACATGGCCAGGCTACACTGAGGCAGCTCACAAACTGCTTGAGATGCTGTCCCCAGATCCCATAAACTTGTCAGTACCATCCGAAATCGCAAAGCACTGCTGAGTGCTCGATATATTTGAACAACAAAGGAGTTCCAATCTCCAGGAACACCTCTCCTCATCTCCCCTCACAGGGGACTTTGACCTTTCCTTTCAGACAAGGATTTGGCTGAAGCATGTGTGCATTTGTCATCTCTTGCCTGTACAATCACAGTTGTACCACTGAACTCCATGTAAGACTGAAGCAAAGGGGTACAGCTGACGGAACTTGACTTGTTTCTTCATGTCTGCTGCTCTGGTAAGCTTATACTCAAACCTTTCCACCACGTAGTCTTCTCTTGGTGCCAGCTTTTTACTCTAAAAATCTAATCTCAGTCTTAATTTTTACAAGAATTTATGGAATAAGCTGCAGCTAAAGTAAATTCCTGGGGCAGATCACAAAACTGAACGTGGAGCATTTGAAGAAAAGGGACGGCCTGTTGACTGTTTCCAAGCTCTCATAAGAGAGGAGTCCAGGTGGATTCAGAATCTGTCTGCCTTAAGAAATGCTGTGAAGCCTCCATATTTAAGTGAGACTTTTTCACAAAAGGCACTGGGAGAACTCCAGTATTCTTGGTGATTCCCACCAGCATTGCATGATCAGTTGACAAACACTCTTCTTTACAAGCTGAATTTGGATTCAAGGATAAAAGTCCATGAGGAAAGAGCCTCAAGGCTACTGTTCTTGATTTTATATGAAATACACAGATATTGCAGGCATAAGTGACAAGGCAAATCACAAGATGGAGAGATTAGACAAAAAAATCTGCCATTTGAAATAACACGTGACTGTTATTTGTTTGGAATGTACCATAGACATTGGCCAAAGTCACTGGCCAAAGTAATTTGCCATAGTCATTGGCCAAAGTAGCTGAAATTTAGGATACTGTTATGAGTGCAAGCCCTCTTTGTATTTCCATGAAGCAGTCTTGTAGTATTTGGAGCTTTGGAGAAAGTTAGAAAATTTTCTTCTAGAATGGGAAGCAGTTTAATCTTACCCACCCCTCAGGTCCAAAGCCCGAATGTTATGTAAGCCGATATTGATAGCATAAACATTACTAGGGCATTAAAATCAAAGCTGCAGGAAATTCAGGCCTGCATATTTGATGTTGAAATTTAATATATGGATTCCATATTTACCAAGTGTCAACAACAGCTACTCATATGTTTTCAGTGCTTTTGGTCTATGCATGGGGAGAGTGTAGAAAAGATAGGAACCATGTGGTAAATCATATACTAGCAATCTGTACTGTATATGGACAGAAAGAAAATACCATATACCCCTGATTATTCTATGAGTACATATAAATTTCTTACATATAAGACAACCACCAAATCTACAACAAACAGAAGATACATATTTAGCCATGACCACCAGACGTTTTGGGGTATATTGCTTTTCTCAGTTTTCTATTGCATAAAAATAGTGGAATATTGGAATATTATAATCTTCATCTAAACAAACCTCTGTTACTACAGTTAGGTAGGCAGATAGTTATTAAGATATATCCATGCTATTTATGGATTGGTACATACACAAATATATATACACAACTCAATATTTGCATGTATGGATATATATTATTTAGATCTATGTGGAGAAAGAGAGAGAGAAAGTGAGAATGAAGAAGAAAACAAATAAGAGAGATGAAGAATGCAAATATGAGAGACAACTTAAGTGTTAATGTTTTTCAATACAGTCAGAATATTACCCAACTTCTCGAAAGGAGAAGGAAGGATTTATTCATGGGTATATTTACAGGGGGCCCTCAAGACACCGCCATTTCTGTCTTGTTAAGATTTTCAAATTTTAGAAAGAAATTGAGGGGAAAAGTTTAAACTTGGAACAGAAATTTTCATGAACTCTCAAATTTAGTTCTCTCAAAAATGGATATCCTTTTGCTTGCTGTTCTTATGGATGAAGTATATTGATTCTTTACTCTGAAACTTTGCCCCATCTTCCTGCTTGAGCTTTTACTCAGATTTTCCACCTCCTGTTTTAGGTACTGTTTGCCCTGGATTTTATATAACAGATGCTTTGCTCCTTTTCATGTAATGATGGATTAATTGTGTAGTGATTTCAAAGCTGTTAAAATCTTAGAAACTATTAGTTTTGAATCTTTTAAGAGAAAATGGACTTTTAGAGTTGTCCTTTATGACAAGTGATAGGACTGAAATGAATTACTAAGTAGTTAATATCCTGAATGGCAGAGATGTAGCAAGACTAAAAATAATACTTTATAGACACACTTCTATTACTGCAACATGAAGCGTACCTAAAGGTCAAACCTTTTAAAAATGGAAACTTCAAAGAACTTGATATCTGCTTAAGAACCTAAGGACAGTGAATAATTTTCAAGGCTTTCATGAAATGATGGCTTGATGAAACATGCTGGAAATCTGAGAGAAAAGTAATTTCTAACATCATCAGGAAATGAAGATTTGGGTCTATCTTTTTTAAACCTTGAAGATAGTGTTTTGTCACAGTTTACAACGTAACAAGATTATTATGGGCTGGACAGCGAGAAAGAAAGTGGTACTTTCCTACAGTTCTTTGCTCACTTGGCCACAGGAGATTTTCCTGTATTTTAGAGCCATATTATATAGACAGAAGTAGTTGAACTGTGGAAATAATGATTCACAGATGTGTAAGAATTTGTTTCAGACATTGGGGAAGATACATAAACTTCCTCGATATTACCACAGTACTTACAAACTGGGAGAAATTGCAGATAATCTGCAAGTTATATATTTAGAGGCTGATTTTGTGCTGACTCCTCTTTCTTATAAACTCTTCTTTTATTCTAGTAGTGAGCAAGATGATTCTTTATTTCATTAATAGTTGGCGTTGTTAATTATTTTCTCAAACCAGAATACATGAGTGGAAAAGTCACACCAAGAACGTGGTTTTTGCTGCCATTCTCCAAGGTCCATTACTGTGGTCATCAAGCTGGTCATCCATTACTTACATGTACTAAAACAATCAGTGGGATACTTTTCCGTTTTTCTGTGCTGCATTGCTGCATTGGCTCCATCTGCACCTCAGATTTTTGGCTTGATGAACCTGCTTCAGTTTCTCTTGATTGCCGCTGATTTTCACCCTAGTATTGCCACTGATGAGATGACACTGCAGCAGTCCCAACAGTCTAGCTAGAACTAAGTTTTTAATCTAGTAACATGAGTGCTGACATAGCCATTGTCTGTGACATTGAAATGTAAACATATTCCTCTCCACTTCTTTGTTTCAGGTCAGAAAACATCAGCAGTCTCTTCTTCTGCCCAAGTCCCCAGATTAGCATCTCTCCATCGCCTCAGTTTTTCTGCAGTCACAAAACTCATCAAACTCCTTCGTGAGCTGATTCATTGCTTGGGGCATTCTCCTGGCAGTACTCTCTTCTTGACCTTTATTTTCCTCCACTGAGATGATAAAAAAACTTTTGTTTCTCATTTTTACCCCACCATGGTCAGTTCTTCATGCATGTCCTGTCTTTCCTTCCACTGCTTCCATATTACATGACAATTTTTTTTGGTCTAGAAAAACTAACCCTCCTCTAGAGGGCTCTTTCTCTCTGCTGCTGTCTAGCTGCTGTTTTGCTTTCCTGTTAATCACATTCTTCCCCTAGCTCTGGGTCTTACTGGTCTGACTATTGCCACCATAATTTATATAGTATCTGCTGGG
Source organism: Mesitornis unicolor (assembly GCF_000695765.1). Lineage (NCBI taxonomy): Eukaryota > Metazoa > Chordata > Aves > Mesitornithiformes > Mesitornithidae > Mesitornis > Mesitornis unicolor. The sequence goes on from NW_010206693.1 coordinate 80,484, forward strand.
AAAAAAAGCAGGAAAACTGTGCTCTGAAACTGGCACTTCACTTTTTAGAGAGGCACTGTGAAAGCAGCCACCATGTCCTCTAGGTGGTTCCTGCTACCTACCCGAAGCTTCTTCCTCCTGGAAGATACAGAAGGATGGGGAGATGTATATGTTCAGGTTGCAGTTTATCACATCCAAATGCAAATATAAAAACCAGACCAGATGACTGGCAATGTATAAGCAGCTCTTTTTCTCCGCTGACTAAAAAAGGGGGGGGGGGTGTTAGGCAATTAGATCAGATGAAGATATCTATGCTGTCTAAAGTGAGATGAGATAAACCCCATCAGTGTGACTTGTGATGGATAGTCTTTACTTCACAGCTGCCATTAAATAACATTTAAAGATATTTAAAAGAACCTTAATAAAAGGTGGTGTGAAGCAAAACACAACTATTCTTAACACGTTGTAATTGCACACTTCAGCATGTCTGGCAGATAAGGCATCTATTGTTCCTTTAATGCACGTGAGACGAATAGCACATTTAATTACCCTGTATGTCAAAATTAATACAGATCCCAAAGCAGGCAGTGTCAATACATTTAGTTATATAGCAATTATAGTGCAGCCAGAGCCACTTAATGTACAGGATTGAAAACAGAAACTAAACAAACATGAAAAAAGGGGGAAAAAAAGCATGGATCAGTGCTTCAAAGAATAACCTTATAACCTTAGGAAAGCAGGAGTTGTTCATTAGTACTAGGCTGCAAGTCCAAATAAATATGTAACCTCTCAAAAGTGTTCAGACCAACCCCAGAGCCTGTTAGGCCTTGTTGTTTTAGAGACCTCAGAAAGGTGAAGGTGAGCTCTTGACACAATGCTTTTCATTTGAATTCACTTCCTGCTCTCTCGTTTACTGGAGGTAACTTCCCTTGGTACCTCAGCTGGCTTTCTTCACACAGAATGATTCGCTATTTGCATTTTGGTTCTAATACTGAATTCGCCTAACATGATTCAATCTTATTTTCCCAGTGGTACCATTAATATTTTAATTTAATCAGAATTTCAGGAACTTGTTTGCCATCCAGAGCAACTTGGTTACCTGTCAGCCTCCATCAGCTTGTCATATTAGAGGTGATTGTTCCTTGAATCTAATCTACTTTAAATGATTTCATTGGGTAGAGGTCTATAAATCATTTCAGAATGAGTCTGACAGATGAAGGCTTAGGTAAGTAAACAAATCAGGCTTGCTTTACTTTAGGCAGCAATGAACTTGGGTTTATCAACTTCTCATTGATTTCTGCACTCCAAAAGGTCAAAAAAATCTCTTTAACATAAGAACATTATTAATATAAGTACAGTATTACAACCAACCATAATTAAGATAAGTCCCAACATTCAGTGATCAGGCTGACTTAAGAACGTTGCAGACTGCATTTCAATAAAGCCTGTTATGCAGTTTGAATTGATGAATGCATTTCCAAAAGGTTTACTTTCGTCTTTCCAATCCAAACAGAAATTAACTGAATATTAAGCAGTCCAGAGTCCCTCTGGATTTTGAGCCAAGTTTATAAAGGATAATATGATAAGGCTGCAGCTGGGAGTCTAATGTACAGTGTATTATTTGGACCTTACAGTATGTTCACATTTACTTACCTAAATTGTAGTTAAAAGCAAAAATCTGGTCCCTGCGAAATGTTGCTGAGGAATCAGACATCACATTGTGATTCACTTCAGACACCTGCTGGGACTGAGTTAATCAGTAATTGTCAGTATGAAACTGGCAACAACAAGGTGATACAGAGAACAAGGTTTGTTACGTAAAAGCACATTTTGTCATGGTCCCTGGATTTCAAACAACAGTGACGCATGTGGCTTGGAAGAACTATCTCTCCTTCAGCTTGGACAAGGGAGGAAGCTCTGTTCTCCTACGGATTATCTCAACCTGAGAGACGTAGGGTAAAGAAGTAAAAAAAAAATAGGGGTAAATAATGAAAAAAAAGGATCTCAACTAGTTAATTGATTGTATAGACAGTTGAGGCAAATACTAGCAGAAAATGTATAAGGAGAGATCCTACAGCAATTTTAGACACCTTTAAAACAAAGGGTAAATCAACATCAAGGAACCATGGCATGCATAACCCCACCCTCTCTCAGATCTGTTCCACATAAAGGAACGAATGCCTCTTTCTGTTTCTAATAAGTTGAAAAAACTGCATTCAGGTGAAATACACATATAGTAATATGTTTAAGAAATGTTTTCCTTGAAAAAACAGATTTGGCTGGACTGCTACCTCCTGTCACATCACCAATACAGGGAAATGAGACATTTATGCAGGCAAACATGCCCATGGCAGTATGGAGCTGCAAAGTTTGAACTCACCAAAAAGAGACCAAGTCTTCTCAAACCTGCATGTCCCAAGGAGATATGAAGGAGATAAAAGGTTCAATAATAACTAAAATAACTCTAGACCAGCTAAGGTAAAATCCCTTCATGCTAATCTTTAGAACACTGCAGAGAATTTAACTTCACACTGGGCTGACTTCTTCTTTTTTGTAGATTACTACCCACATGCAAAGCTCTTTGAAGATTATTGCTAAGAATACAGAGTCCATGGGTCATACCAGGCTATGTAGCACATGAGATTAATGAAAGTTAGTGTCTGTAGCCAAAGAATTGATAAGGCTGGTGTAACATACATGGGGATACATGAGGGATCCCATGGATGAATCTTTTTTCCTTCTTTGTTTTTCCTTTTCTAATACTAGTTACCACTAAATGACTTCCTCTGCACAGCTGCAAGATGAAAAATGTTCTTTGAGTGTCTTTGGGAATAAACTCTCTTACCTTGGGTTGCTTCCCAGCAACACAAAGAAGAAGAGAATAGACTTGCATATGGAGGATACTGCAACATTCAGGCTACACTGCAAATACATAAAAACGTGATTTTGTTTTGAAGCAGCCTTTCAGTTGCGGCCAGATGTTCTTCAGGGTTAACACTGTCAGTTTCTAATATTGATTTTTTTAATAGCTTTGATTATATTCATATTTAGGAAAGCCATCTCATAGTCACTTAAATGTTTCCACCCATGCGAGATCTGCTTTAACCATTCAGTTCTAATTTAAAGAGTTATCACTTTTTAAAACACTGTTTAATTTAAAGTCACACCTGCATCAAAATCAGAAGCAGTATTTTCTTTCAGTGAGATGTATGTGTGGTAGTGACTTCCAATACTTCTAGCCACTCTTAGTTCTTTTAGGTCATTTGATACTGGTCATGACTTAAGAAGAGTTCAAGCTTTACATAGTAATATTAAGCATTGAGAACTACCATGATAACTACAGAAATATATATGGGAAGGAAGAAAATACAGCCCTTTAAGACTTATGTCACTGATGGGCTCAGCTTTAGCTGACAGTGGCTCCATCTTGGGACTGGCTGAAACTGTCTCTGTCTCACATGGATGGCAGCTTCTGGTGTCTTCTCACAGAAGCCACCCCTGCAGCCTCTCTGCTACCAGAACCTTGCCATGTAAACCCAATGCAGCCAGGTTAAATGAACATGAGCAGTATGCATGGAAGCTCCATTGGCAAAGTCTCAAAGGAAAAAGGCAATGGCTTTTCTCAGACAGGTGAATGTCACATCTTGCCAACAGCACCTATCCGGCCAAGTAACTTTACAGAAGTAATTATTGATCTTTCTTATTTAACGACATGAAAAACTCCTAGAGCAGCAGATCCTGCCAATGGAAGGCAGGTGCAAATCTTCTTCAGCTTAAATAATGTTGCCTCTGGATAAAAAGTTGTTGGAGCCACTATAGGTCATGCTTAGGCCTGTGCAGCTCTGCACTTGAAGCCTGTCTGCCTATGGAGAATCTGAAGATATTGCAGTGTTTGGCAACTGTCTCCATTCTTCTCTGTCAGCTTTTGATATGATAGTGCCCCCTCTCACACCTGCTGTTGTCTTCTGAGGGCTAGTACAACAGGGCTGTCTCCCCTCATCCCTGGTGCTGCAATAAGACTGCAGTAAAAAGCAGGAGAAGTTTATTCATGCTTGATCATGACTTGATATGAGATGGAAAAGTTAGGAATGAGGAATATATGAGGCTGAATGTCTAGCCTAAGGTGCCTTTTGGCACAGGACACTTGTACACAGAGGCCTAGAAGGACATACCATTCCTTCATGCTCCTCTGTCAAACATTTCTTTAGAGCTTCAGGCACCGACATGGTGCTGTGTGGATGACCCAAACACCATCAACAACCAGGGCTTGGGCAGACAAAGCTCTAAGGGTAAGAACTTAAAGTGACTTAATAGAGTGGATATTGAAAATGGGATTAGCAGATGCAGGTGCACAAGTGGTCCTGGGTGCACTCATTGGAGGAGACTGAGCACAGGGACTGTACTGTGAACCACACCAAAAATCCCTACTAAGAAACTAATACTAAGACATTGCATAAGGAAACCAATCATTATCAAGAAGAAAATCACCCATGTATTAAGATGTTAAGCAATATTGCAACTATTACCATACGTATTGACTGGACATAAAATAATTTAATTGATTTGTTTTTTTCTGATTTCAAGACATAAAATTATGTTTTTTTCTCTTTCACAGTATTTAGTTATGAGGGTATAACCACATGCAAACTCTGAAATTCTCAGAGTAAGAAACTTCTTGCATATTCTGTTATAGAGCATGTTACAAGTTCTATTTTCAGAATAATGGGCTGTGCCTGCTTATGTGGATCCTAATGGGGTAAGTTCTTTGATAAAGGTTTTTATTTACCTGGCTGATAGATCTGTAATTTTTATAGAAATTTTTCAAAGTTGGAATGGTACATACTATTTTTAGTGAAATGGTCCAAAAAATCATTCTTCTAAACTCTTAATATATAACTATCTTTGTCTTGTGTGTTATCTGAAACCCTGTTAGCACCAAACCTTCATTGGTATGGACAATGCAATTTCATACCCAGACATCAGTGTTAAATACACACCGAGAGTGACATTTACCAAACTTTGTCACAGATTGTTCTTGTTTACAGAAGCAAGATTGTATCCTTTCACCATAGACTTTTTTTTCTAGCAAAAGTAGCATTTACCAACATTAGATCAAGTGTTTACAATATAAATTTTTGGTAGCAACTTCAGCATTTCCTAATCAGAGAGATCTCATTTGAAAACAGAAAATATTCTGACTTGCTTTGGTTTTGTTAGCAATTGTCATTCAGAAACATTTGATGGGAAGGAAACTTGTGTGAACTCAAGCTCAGACATCTGGTTGTCTTAAGCAAAAGCTAAACTGAAGGCGTAAATTTGTATTATGCTCTTTTGTAATTTTTTTGGTATAAGATCAGTGGAGGGTGTTTAGTAAGTGTCATTTATCACTGCTTTTTATTAAAGCCTGCCTGGAAACTTCAGGAAAATATTATCAGTGAATTCACATGCATATACTAAAATAAATTAGTACATGCTTTATATTATAACATTACTTTTGCTTTCATAGACTTCTAATACCTTAATCAAAGATATGCCTTGGAATTATATTAAACAATGTAATACATGTACAATGTACACTTTATATTCCATCTCTCTCAGGCTTAAAATACAGATCAGGAGACATATTGTAAATTGCTCAGGACTGGATCTTCCTCGGTCTCTTCATTCCAGTGGGATTTTTTCTATTAAATTCACAAGGCTTTGGATTCAGGTCCTTATTGCCTTTTTAGCTTTTGTCAACTGGGAAAAAGTTTGTCATTCAATGGTAAGCAAAAATTATATGGGCTGAGATGTTAGGTGCTCTTTAGATGGGAAACCTGCCTCTTCATAGTCCAGAAGCCACTTGGTCCTATTCACAGACTGGCAAAAGTCTAAAGTAATTTTCAGATTTCATACTGAGTTTTCAACAGTGTGCAAGAGCCAGTGAAGTTCCAGAGTTTAGCAATAGGAAAACTTTTAATTGATGAGTTTGTTTTTTTCAGCTGAGGTGTCTGCATGTGTTTTGTATAACATATGCAATAATCAGTTTTGTGGTGCAATTAGCTAAAGATAGATGTTTTTGTACAATCCAGATATTTCTTAACTAAACTAATATTGGAAAATCAATGAATTTAGTCATACAAGGACTTTATTTGGCTGAGCCACAACTATGGCTCTCTGAAGCTACAATGTAAAGGGGTTATAATCTCTTAAAAATTGAGACAATCATTAAAATTAATATTCCATAAGGCAAATAAAAATATTTGAGGGTTTTTTAAATGCAATGATACTGTGGTTTGGCTTTTTATTTCTTTATAAAATTTGATATTGCATGATTGAAATGTCTGTGGAAATAAATTGTCTTCAGCAGTCCCAGTCTCCATTTGAATAACAAAGAAGAAACACTAGTGTGCTTGTTTTGAAGCAATTTTCTTTTCTGAATTTGCCAGGGAAGGGGAAGGAGTGGGACAGAAGCATTTCGCCAATGCTGTATTCTTGTTACTGTTTTCCTGATGACATAGATATGAATTAAACTGAACCTAGGGAAACATTAGAATATTTTGATTCTTATTCTCTCTAAACCTAATGTTGCTATTTTATTGTATGAAAGTTTAATGCTTCTTTCCTCTTGGTGCCAGAAATAGGACTATACTTTGCTGACTGACATCATTGTAAATTCACTAAGATCAGCTTTTATGTTAGAAATGAATAGTGAAAGGGTGGAAAACTCAGTTGATACACAGCTCCTGTGGATCGTTTTTAGGTCAGCTGGTAGTAGTTCTTTTCTGGTTTTATTTTATCTCAGAGGGTTTTTTTTGTTTGTTTATTTTTGTGACGTGGTGTAAGAAAACAAAAACTTTGGGCCCTATTCTGCCAATATTCTATGTAGAGAACACCCAGAGGCTATCTGCAGTACTTTCCCAAGATGAGATGATAAGACACAGAGATTGGCAGGATGAACTAGATGATGTAATGACTTCTTCTTTTTTTTCTGTCTAGCCTCTATTACATAAATTTAAGGAAGAAAGATGCTGACACATTTGTCCCTTTGGCCAAAGTTTTGAAAATGTTGGAGTGATTGCCAGTAGCCTCTTTTCAACAGAGGTAATTCTAATTCAGATTTCAGCTTGGCGTTTGCAGCAATTTTGCTGCAATGAAAAGGGAAATCATAGGCACTGAAAAGTATAGATTTCACTGCATGATAGAAAATATTTAATTTAAAGCTTCCTTACCCATGACCTGTATATAAGACATCAGAAGAATGTGTCCATTGCAATATAGTTGATAATGAATAGACTAGATTGTGAATTTATTTCAGTTCTTGTAGATGAACAACTTTCTGACATTTATGATGGAAAAGGCTGTGAAAGGTTAATATGTAAAGCATTACAATAAAAAAATACCAATAATAAGAATAATAAGTTTGCTAAAATGTATACATTTGTTGATGGGTACTGGTCTTGGCAAACTATTTCTTAAAATATTTTGTATACTCATTTAACTGCTAAGAAGAATTAAATAAGTGGTAATCAGAGCAGAGATTCCTTGCTGGTTTATGTAGTCAGTTGTTACCTTTGAAAAGATTACTTGGTAACTCACTTAGGTAAAAAATACCTTTTTTCAATGTATGAGCCTGTAGTTTTTGCTTGGTAGATTAGTCCCTGACATTTCAAATATTCTCAAATAACACATTCTTCTTTTTCGGTGACTGTATCAAGTACATGATTGCAACAACACACGTCCATGAGTAGGTGGTCAGCACAGCAGGCAAATTCTAGGACTATAAGACAAATGATAGGTATAAATTATTTGCAAGCTCAAGTAACAGCAATTTGACTTTTTATGAGCCTGTAACAATGCCCCCAGAGACGAAAGTGTGAATTTCTGTAGATCATTGCATTTTCATGGCCTTGGCATTAAGTGAAGGTTGCAGCTCTAGGTTTTGAATTTCCCTACTCATAAATAAGAGCCATTTTGTTTTTTATGTCTGATTTTTGCATGAAATATGTATATTCTAATCCTTGCTGAGAAGTCTTCAAGGAATAATAGTGGAGGCTTTCTGGTATAAAATTTCATCTCACATGCTTGCAGAAACCATACATCTTTGGTGTTGAAGTTGCAGCACCTATATCAAGGGCTTGTGTATCAAAGCCATGCTCTTCTGTATTCTAATGTTTAACAATTTGCTGATCATGACTGACAGGTTTACAGAGCTAACATGTTCTGGAGTTGGGGGTGATTTATTCCAGAATAGTTGAGGCGATTCAGAGAATTTAGCTGCCACAGTCTTCCTTCTCATCACAGAAAAGAAATGCCTGTTAGCGTTCATTGCATTCCCTTTAAGATTCTTCATTAGAGAAAGGACTTCACCTTACAGTGTCCCCAAGTAAAAGTAAAGTGGGCATCCAAATTCTCATTGAAGAAACCCAGAAAGAGGTCTGTTAATTAATCTTCATCAGCCTTTGCAATTGTAGTTATTGTTATTTGTGTTGGCCAAGCTTTTTTGATTTTCCTTTGTTGAGATGACAGTTTATTGCTAATGTTCCCATACAGAGAATAACATGTATACAGAACTCATGAGACAAATAAATCACCTGGAATGATGAAAGTGGAAATAATTTTTGCAAAAAGACAAGCTATTTCACTTGGATGCCACAATCCTTGTCAAGGTGAGATCACAAGAAAGAGTAAAATGCAAACCTGAAAGTAGTCATAAATCCTATCTCTTTTCAGTATTTTTCTTTACACTGTCTCTGAACCTGGCCTCCTTTATCTCTACCATAGAATGCCATGGTTAATTTTTATAAGAGCAAAAATTCCCTAAAGAGATAACTGTGGACACTCAGTTGAAATCTTCTAATCCGATAACAATTTTGTTTTGATTCGTCAGTGAGAATTAACTTTTTTCTTGGTATTTACATTAGTGTTTGTCTAGAGACTCTAGGAAATCTAAAACTTCAAAGTGCTAGATTCTATACAGGATGTAATAGCAGGCCAACAGCTGAAGATACGATGAAGCAGGTGGGTAAAAAATGAAGAGCAGATGTAGCACAGAAATAGTTGTCAATCCTACAACTAAAATTTTCATGCACTGACTATTTAAATTTGATAGAATAAACCAATCTCATTCAGAAGTCTTTAGCTACCAGATTTGGGTATGGATAGTCTTTATTCTTGAGCTTGTTTAGCCTTCACAGAGACAAATGAATTTCTGTAAAATTGTGCTATGAATGATATGCCTGGTCTTGATATCATATGCAAGAATGGGTAGATATCTACAGTTTGATCATATGGACTGATTATTCCATAAGCAGTTGTCAGAAATTACACGCCAGCAACCATGGAGTATCAGTGCTTCTCCCAGAAATCATACCTAAGAGTAAGGATATTACTGACACAGACATTATATATGGGTTCTCTTACATATGCACCCTTCTTGGTTATGCCACAAAGGAAGTAGCACCATGGGTCTGTGATGTAGGAACTTCAACAAGCATCTGCTTTTATTTAGAAGTTTCTAAAAAAGCTTCTCACACAGATGAATACTTCTTCTTAGCAGGGAGGGGAAACTAGTACCTTATTGAATTCCTGGTTTTGGTTCTAGGCTAACTGAAAAAAAGTGTTATTTTATACTCTCATGTTCAAAGGTAGGTTTGCTTTGAGAAAATGAGAACCAAATTTGAACCACTCTAGGGAGCAGCTCCGAAGAGAATTAGGTGAATATCTACCCCCAATAAGCACTGGGAGTAAGTAGGGAGCTTAAGAAGGCTCCCAAAGTATTATTCACCAAAGGTTATGTCTGAAAGACATGTTACTGAGTGGGATGATTCTGGACAAATATAGATATCTACAATGTATGTTTATGCCTGGGTTAGTCACACTAGGCTCTTTTTGCAGCCAAAGAGAAACAAGTATTTTTTCAGCTGTCTCCTTTACTCACGTAGAAGTCTGGGAGAGGTAAGAAGAATCACATCATAAAAGCACTAATTTATTTCCATTAAGTATAAGGGCATCCTGGGGTAACTAGTTCAGATTTAGTAAATGATGCTGTAGACACCACAGTTTGATTAAGATGAATTGTGGTGAAAGAGATAAAATAAAAATTACCAGAAATCAGGCTTGTGTAGAGCTAGAAAAGGAAGTGTAAAGAGAAAAGTAAAAGCTCTTTAGTAATGTAAGTGTAGAAATCTGTTTGTGTATGTATGAATTTATATTAGGAGATACAAAAGAGGAGACATTCAGATGATGTATGTTAGGCCATTTGGATATTTGTTTCAGCTGAAGAAAGAGGAACAGACTAATCAGATTTGGCAAAAGCAGAACTGAGAGGAAATAGAACAGCTGTCCTAAAGTACATCCAAACAGACAAGAGAGGGAGAAGAATTACTTATGCTGAAGGACAAAGTAAAGAACAGAACATCTGAGTAGAAACAGTCCACAGAGAAATTAGAGAAATTCTAATTATTATTACAAGAATTAAACTGAAGAAGACTATCTGGAATTACAAACCTACCAGTTTAAAATACCTGACATAATGTGGGTTTTCCTGTTACAGTAAAGGATTGAAGCTGATCTGGTTATAAGCTTTGGTTTGTTTTAAGATTTTGTTTTTATTTTAGGATCTTTCTGGCTGAAGAATGTTGTAATAAAATTATGGCCACTGTCAAATTCTCCACAAACTCCATTATTTTTATAGCACTTCTACAGTTTTGTTTTTGTTTTGCTAAGTTTTTGTGAGCAGGTTACCCAAGAGAAGGAAGCTTTTCCCTCCTTGTCTCTTCCTCTTATCCCTGTGCACCAATACAAAGGCCAACTATAATACAGACCTTGAGAGATTTATAACCACTCTGACCACAGTGGTTGAAGAGCTTTTTGACAATGCATGGTTTCATCTGTAATTACCTCTTCTGCAACATACCTTCTCTCTTTTGAGGGAAACCTTAGATTTTGTTGGTAAAGCTAAATGTTTTAGCTAATTCTATTTATGTTAGAAAATCCCCTTTAAGTAGTATTTGGATTTACAAAAGTATTGAGAATTTCTAGTTGGGTTTTTAAGACTGTGCATAGTAACTGAACACAGTTTATATGAAAACATGTAAATGGGAATACAGCGTATCTATTCTACCTTCAGTATCTGTAGTTCGGTATCTCTTCTAACACCTGTGATTGCAAATAGGTTTTGATTTTTCCACTGATTTCTCCTTAGGAATATATAAACCGTTTCCCAATTTTCAGACAGAGCTCTGGCCGGTCCAGACAGGCCTTCAAGTAGGAAAAGATAAGATTTTGAGTATGGTATCATCTTATTCTCACAGTTTATCACCAATTGCATTGCCCGGGCACATTCTAAATCTTTGTCAGGACTTGCAGGAAGATCACTTTGAAAAGACTTCAGATCTCTTTTCTTCTATGTGCAAACACTCTTACTTCTTGATTCTAACAAAGCCCGTCTGGGTATCAATTAAAATATATCGACAAACATCTAAGTTTTTCTTTATAGCTTATTAGTAAGCTTCTTGAATTTTCAAATAAATCAACCAAATTTGACTTACAGTGTGCCTTCTAACCATCTGAAGAAGCAGGCAGCCTTCCTGAGGACAATAATGCAGATGATGGGCCAAGAACTGTAGCGGTCCACAACTCCTACTTGTCAAAGTCTGTCAGGTCCCCTGTGTCCCATGGTGGCACCCCAGTATGGCTGAACTGCCATAGGGGGATAGATTTTTCTCTTGCTTTTGCTTAACAGCTTCTGGCTTGTTGGTGGTCTTATAGGTGTTGGTGAAGAACTGCCAAAGTGCCTTTGATCACTGTAGAAAAGTAGCATGGGTTCAGATCTCCGTTCTGCTCTCCCTTCAGCCCTTTCTGACGTCTTCCTTCTCACGGGGCTTCCTTGTGGGGAAAGCAGCACAGCTATTCAATGCCATATTTCTGGGGACATGAGCAATTGAAAAGACCCCTGTTCCTGTGAAATGCATTCCTCGTTTTGAATGCAGGCAAAACGTCATCACAGCTAGTCATTCACAGTGAGTTTTGTTGAGGATCAGCCGATCATCCTGGATTTTCAATCAGCACCATGAATTTTTAAAGCTGTTAAGGGTGTTAGGACTAACAAATCTGCCAGCTCTTCCTCAGGCACCTCCATCTGAGTCTTTGGTCCTAATCCAGCAAACTGTATAAGCATACGGTTATGTGCGAGTGGAAAAGCAGCATTGCTGGAACTATGTATGGGTCCAGCATTCAGTATAAGTAAAAATTATTTCCTGAACTGGAAGTTTCTGATGAAGCAACTCCTTAGTTTGTTCATATTATCATCACAGCCTGATTTAGGGGGACAGAGCAGCTGTATTGTGTATCTCTGTGGTGCACAGACTCGAGGCTCAGAGCACAGAGATCATGTAGCACAGCTGGAGGGAAACGATTCTTCCTCATTTTTTCCCCTTATTGATAAGAAATAGAGCATATTAAAAAGGAGGAGCTTAAGTTCTTTTTGACACAGTGTATTTAAAATGGACAGATTTAAGCTGTTAGTGAATAATAATGATAAACATCTGCAAGTTCAGTCGTAACTTCTTCAATTCATTTAAGAGAAAACCATTCTTTTCCTTTAATTTGCTGCTGTACTGGTACAGCCTTTGCAGACATATTATTCCTCTGCTATCTACCTTTTAGTGGTGTTTAACATTCTGCACATTTTCCTTCCTGCTGTTATTAGCTGAGACATAAAAGGTTAATACTTCTAATTGTACCTCACATGTATATATATATATACATATATTTATATCTATATATGCCATGTCTCAGCTTTGCTGCTGGTGCCAAGGAAAATGTTGGATTCTATTCAGTTTTCTTCATATTCATTTTCCTGCCCACTTAACAAAATTACATTCAATGAGCTGTGGGAGAAATTCACATCAACGGCCCATGTAATGCAATTTCTGGTATATATGCAGGAAGAAAAAAATTCTACATTTTCTTTCATTTCTGTCAAAATCAATCAAATTGTACTGAACTGAACATAATCTCTTAAAAAAAAAATCATCGAGGCATTTCCAGTGAAATAAGCCTCTCTTACATGGTAACATGCACATATTTAAGAGGTCCCTGTTTTATTTTTTTTTAATCATGCCTAATTAGTTTTTTTTAATCACTCACACAGCTAAAGCTCTTGCCTGCATAATTTATGACATAGAGGGGCCGGTGTCAGAAATCAAATGTTGTAAATTAAAAATAACAAGTTTGAGACTAGTGATTCAATTAAAACCCTAGAAAACATTGGATTATGCATAATTGAGAGCTTGTATGCAGAGATGCATGTCATGCTTGTCAGCTTGGATGGGAGGATTGGATTGGAGCTGTCAAGAGCATTTAAATCAACTCAGTAAAAAAATTAGAAAACAAAGATGATATTTATTATTAACTTCCCGTGTTCAAAAATAAACTGAGAGGTATTTAAATTGAATGTTTAGATGACAAGGCTTTATTTATAGCAGAAGTTATAAAACTCAGCAATAACCCTAGCTGGCACAGATGTAAAGATACTACTGTGCAGCTGAGCAGCAGCCTACAGTGTGAGGATTCAGCGGTTGGCCCTGAATCAGGTTCAGCTAATAGAAAGCTGTGTGGTATGAGAAGAAGTCCAGATTCTTGATGGGAGCCGTGAATTACCAAATCTTTATTTTTCTTCTACATTTCTTCATTTTCTTTTCTTTCTCCCAGAAACTGATGATGCTCCCTGAAATACGTTGTGACCTCTGAGAATATGTGAGGACATCCTGGGGAAAGGCTGACTTGTTCTGGTGACCCAGCTCTGCAGGACTACCTTTCACCAGCCAGTAATGCTACTTGGTAGGAATAGCTGAGGTCTGAAGATTTACAGCATCTTCCCACTGCAGCCGCACATCCCAGTCAGTTCCAAACTTTATCTGAAGCTGCTGAATCAACAATAAATTGGGCCATTGAGAGTGAATGTAAAAGCTAGCCAGGGCACTTCCCACATTTGAAATTAAAAATTTTTGTTTCTAGCTTGAGAAGAAAGACTCAAACAAAACAAAATGGTGACTTTCAAGACTAGAATATATTTGTCTTTAAAACACCTATGGACTCATCAGGACTCATCCTAGCTCTCAGAAATGCACTAAGGAACTAAATGCTGAGGAAGATCATTTACTTCCTAGCCTATGTATCAGTCACATAAAATTAGCTTTTATTTTTAAAAACCAGCCTTTTCCCAAAAGATGTGGCCCTTTGGATGACTTGAAATCTTATTGCAGGGTACCTAGAAATCCTGAGTGTTTGTAACTCTTTTCCTTTAAACAGACTCTTTTCATAGGTTCTCTTTTAGCAAGTATCAAAACATGAGATTCCATCTTTTTTATCCCTGAAGCTTCTGTAAACCTAAATTTCCCAGTGTACCCTGTTCCCTATCAGATTATTTCATACCATAAAAGACAAGAATGCAAAGAGATTGCCATCAGCTTTAGAAAGTTTTAAAGTGTACAGCTTAGTGAGATGATGGTTCAGAGAGGCAATGCCGGCCTTTTAAATGTTTTATGACATTTAAAACTAAACACAATACTTGAGAAAAATTCTTGACTCAGAAAAGGCAAAAAGGACCTTCAGAGCGTGGAGAAAACTACATGAAGAGTTAAATTCTTCTCCTTTGGTATACCATCAGCTGCTGACGTCAACGGGATTTGCAAATGCACATCTGAGAGTGGAATTTGGCCATAAGTGAGGTGGAAAAATGATTGATGGCTGCCTAACGGCAGAGGGTTGGATCAGTGCAAACACGCAGTGGAGCTGCAAGTTGCTCAGTTTACCCTCAGCAGATTTCTAGCAATTTCCCATGTGAGCTCAGAGGCAGGTGGAGAAACTCGACAAACAGAGGCAGCTGTTGGTACCCAGCTACCTCAGCTGAACATTAGCCCCACAGGGTGCCATGGGCTATGGGTTTTGGGGGGCCTGGCAGTGGAAGGAATGCACCACAGATGCGAGTTTGGGCCACCTTTCACATAGCGTGTGCAGGGGATGCACACCAGCCCTAAATTTAGAAAGAGAGGAACAGATGTATTTAGGCAACTTCCAAGGATTCTAGATGGAAATACATAGTTAAAGCTCCTTAGTGAATCTAGAGGTAAGATTTTAGTGGTTCATTTTTTTAAATCTCAATTGGCAATTCCAAATCTTTGCTATACTAAATTCCTCTTATAACCTACCATCACTTGGTAGCATTTACATATACTATCTTTGTATCTCTTTCATCATCTTTCTTTGATGTTTTATTAGTTACAAGGTTTAGCCTAGAAAAGCCTGTGCATTCCTCTTTACTTAAAAAAATTAAAATGTGAAAGATTTTAATTTAAGCCATTCTGAGAATTCTCCAAATTATAACAAGACTTTAAATATGAGCAAGAGAGTTGTGTAAGCAGAACAGATGAAGCAATGGTGTATGATTTTTGCTGTATTGGAAACTAGAGCTTTATTCCTGAAAGTTCAAAATACTAAAATAAATTTCCATTTCTATAGACAAAATCAAATAAATGAGAAAGTCGTGTAACAGGAGATTTGCAAGTGCCTTCACCACTGGCCTAGCTTTGCTCTTATTAACCTCTTTAACAGTTTTCTTATGAGCTTCAATGGAAACAAAGTTCAGCTAGAGTCTCTCCATTTATTAACCGTGGTGTCTGGGAAAAGCATCAAACTTTTGCTGTTTGTTGGAGGAACTGCTGGTGTCAGTAAGTTAAATTCTGTTTCTGTTAGTGCACAACCAGCTATCAGAGTTCCCCATTAATAGAGAAGCAAGCCCTTTTCTTCTACACATAAAAGAAAATGTAAGTATTTCATTTGAACTGACTTTCTAGACTTAAAGAAGTGGAAATTAGAGACCATTTTTGCAGGCAAAAACATTAATCATTAATAATGTTCATTGTCATGGGACTCTACTGTCTTCTACATTTCCACTTCCCACAGAAACTAAGAACTTTTGTGTTTCCCTCACAAACTAAATCAAACGGAGGGGTACTTTAAAAACTATTCTGACAATTTAGATCTAAGTACATGCACTCTACAGAAATATCCAGAAAAAAAAATCTGACCACAGATTTCTAGAATGAAAAGATAGCAAGCAGGCTACCACGCTGAAGGCTAGATATGGATGAGGAAGGCCTATGAAAATGGGAATGAAAATCTGAGTCTTTGAAGTAGATGGGAGTTTCTACACTGTCTTCTTTGAGATTGAGACTTCACCCTTTGCTTCAGACATTCCTCTTCTACTTTCTACTACCTCCACTGCTTCTGCAGATCATCTGCAGATCTGTGCAAAGGAAACTCACCTGACTTCTGTCTGTGTTAGAGACTCATTAAAGATTTTCAGGTTGTCTCTGACTTGGTTTTCAGTTTTGGCAGAAGCTGCATGGGCTTTCAAGGGTTGAGAAGTGTGAGAGAACACAGGGCTTTCATTTGGTCAAATGGCAAATCAAACATACGTATAGTTGCACAGACGACCACCTAACACTGTGTGACTTTTCTCTTTAAAGGGATCTCCAGGTCTGAGTTAGATGCCCTAACTCTTTATGCAGTGTGAGATGAGATAGGACTTGGAAATGTTTTCTGAAACCCAGTGTTCTGCGTAGGCAGCCTGATATGACAACCACTTAGAGAAACTGTGTCTAAGCCCTTGCCTTAGCTTTCAAGTCTCTCCTTGAATTAGAAGTCTGCACCAGCTCTTAAACACAAACTCCTCTGGAAGAAGACACGATGAAGCCACTGTGACTCACTGAGATCAAGAGGGGATGAATGTGCACCCACTCTTGTGAAATGCATGTTTGAATTTTCGTTGAATGCAGAGGGTCTTTCACAGTCCGCCCAAGCACTTCTGATCATGGCCTAAGCTATCAAGAGAGAGTGGGTGGGCTCCCTCTTCTTATAGTTGCATTTCTCAGTAAAGCTGAAACCATACTGATACCATTGTGTGGAGCTGCATCTTTCCAGCATGTAAGCAGTGCCTTTGGACTTGACCTCACACATTATACTTGTTCATCCCACTGTGGCTCCAAAACAGAAATATTCTTTGGTTTCTGTTTAGTCTCCTGCCAGAGTTACAATTTTATGGTGTAAATCTGAGGACACATGTTGCATGCCTTAGACAGTGTGGTGAAGAGGACTTGAGCATGTTTAAGGAAGCAAATCTTGCAGAGGAAGTGATAAGGAAGACAGTACATTGTCTTGTGAGGGCTGGAACAAGACAGACCTGGTGCAGTGTTGCCTATACAGTTGTTAGAGAGCATTCAGTCCGACCCCAGAACCATATGCAGGCGTTGCCTGGTGGAAAGGTACTAGGAGTGGCCCAAAGCAAAGCCAGGAAGTACGCTAACAATAAAGCAGTGTGGGCTGCACACAAAGTCATTCCTTCGACCTCTTAGCTAGCAGTGCAGATATATCCTCAGAAAATTTAACTGGTGAACAGCAAGTTTCTGGATGCCAGTTATGCATAAGCACAAGCCAAGACTAAGATCAAAACTGATGTATATTAGGGCACTTGCAGACACAGAAGTTTTATGTTTCCTGCCAAAACTTTCAGGGAAAGGCTGTTTCTTAAGTGTGATCAATTTTAGCTAGGTCAAGTGGCAGCTTAGTGGAGCTTTTCAGGGTTACAGTTTGGCATACAGACGAACACATTTTTTCCTAATTTCTGCTAGACTCCTATCGGTCTTTCTAGACGTGGTCTTTCATATCTAGAGAACATTATTAGCAGAAATTTACGTGCCATGGGAAGACAACTCTCTTCCCCTGGGGTGCAGCAGCAGCTCAACTGGGGTTTTGAAGATCTACATTTTGGACTTAGATGTTTACAATGGGTATTAGACTCCTAATTCTTTTAGTGGATCTAGGCCATAGCATTTAGGCAAAGCTTGGTAGAGTCAGCTGATTTTTTTTCTTAGAAGTTTTGGGTTTCTTTGAAGCTGAAACTCACAATGGAACTAATTAGAACTTAACTGTAGTTGTCTGCTTAATGCCTTATAATATTCTTGTTTGAGACATTCTGTACAATTAATTTTATACTTTTTAAAATGTGGTATCTCCATACATATATATATATATGAAGAGTGTTTGTGATGAATATGAATTCTAATGTTGAATGATAGGTGTAGAATTTTATCATGAAACCAGAATTAGTTTATTAAAATCTTAAATTTCTGCTGACCATTAAAGAACAAAAAAAAAGGAAGAAACAAAACCAACAACAGTATTTCAATTCATTTATGTTGGTCATACTAAATTAGTAAAACACAGTACTTAACGAGTGTCAATAGTGATGCAAGATTCTGTATAGTAATTATACATTTTAGTAGCTTAATATCTTAGTAATGTGCTAAACTAAATAAATCATAGTATTAAAAATTTGGGATATTTGATTGAATCATTCATCGCTTTTAAGAACAGTAGGAACTGATACAACCATGTGGTTTGACCTTATGTACTCAAATGTGCATCTGCCAGACAGTGAGAGAGGTATTCCCATTTTGTGGCTGTACTCACTATGAAAAGTGTGCATCCAAAAGGCTGAAGTAGAACTGCTTCATCAGAGGAACTAAGTTAAATGTAAGCAGACTGCTAGCTTGCCTCTAATGATTAGCCTGAAATCACTGCATTGCATTAACTGGGAAGCTTTTCTTCCTAACAAGCTACAATACAAGGCTAATGTAATGTAGGTAAAAAAATATTAACCTTTATACTAATCCATTTTTTTCAAAAGACAATGAAAAATGAGTCAACTTGTATAATACTGAGGAATTAATTGGGGCTGCCCCATTTCATAAGACTTGATTAAAAAGAAAAAGGAATGGTATGATGAGAAGCAAAGAAGTTGGAAAAGAGGAGACCTCAGTAATAAGAGAACGAAGCAAGGGCTTGAAAATACAGGTTCCAAAATCCCAAATCATCCAAAAAAAAAGTAGTAAGTGAAATCCCCAAAATACAGGATCAAAAAAACATCAAAGCAAGCACGTATACACTGCTAACAATTAGAACAGTATTAATTAGCAACAATGTTCTTTAATCTATAAATAATAAAGTGATCAAACGGTCCCACAGAGAGGTGTATAACAATACATAGAATTTTACAGTCATAGGTCAAAAAGTCTATTTAAAATCCCTGTGGCTAATTCATATGTTCAGTTTTAAAGCTCTGTTTATTGTTTAGTTGAGAGATCACTCCGAGGTGGTAGAGATGTCAAAATCAGATCAAGAGCCTCACACAAACTACACATCATACAATGAAGAAACTGCATTCAATCTCTGCTGCTTTGTAATTGAGAAAAAAGGTGCAGTAAAGAGAAAACTACAATTAGGAAAAAACCCTTATGGTTTAGAAGAAACTGAAAACAAGCACTGAAAGAAGTCATCTACACAGTATATCAGGAGTGAGCTGTGCCATCAAACTGAGAGTTATGACAGGTGACCACAGAGCTGTAACAATACATAGCATATATATGCACACGCATCTATATAGGATGTCAAAATACTTAACAAGATTCTTGATCAAATTGTGTTAAAAGGTTTATGTAATTAAACCAAATGATGTGCTGATAAGCTGTTAATAGTGCTGTCTCCATTTAACTATTGAGTAAACTGAGATAGATTAAATTAATAATGGAAGGTTAATTTTCGTCTCATTGTTCCATCTGGAAGGCTGATTTAGAATCTGATTATTCAAGTAGTTAGGAGCCTTCTTAACACTCACTCAAATTTATCAAAAGTTTATTTCTAAAATTTGATTTTTTGTCATTTTAAAATACACTAAAATCACAAATCATTCTCCATCCACTATTTGATTATTTCCATACAGGAGCAGAACTCTGTGGTTTTCTTTACTGAATCATGAATTGCTTTTTTTTTCCTGGACACTTCTTCAGTTTACCAATCTTACAATTCTAATTGCGACCTCCAACATGTTGCATTCCTATCCAGATGTTTTAATCCAAAAACTCAATGAATACTTTTTCTATTCTTTATTGAAGTAATTAATAAAAATATTGACCAGTACCAGACTCCAGACAGATTCCTTCAGAACCTCCATTTTAAAAGTAACATAATTACTCTTGCAGTAAAATTTCCCACTTAATAACTGTTTCATCATAAATGTTTCCCCTGTTGTTTACAAAATCACCTGTAAACAACAGAGTCAAAGTACCACTGAAGTTAAGAAAGATCAAGTCTACTTTTCCCTTAAGGTCAAAACCTTTTGATCTGTCATAAAAAGAAAAAAATGGCGTTAGTTTTTTCTTGATCAGTGTTGATTATTGTTTCCTCCTTATCATCTTAAAAACTGTTTGCTTGCTGTTACTTTTCTGAGAATCTGTAAGTCCTAGACTCCTCTTTTTTTCCTATTTAAAATATGTGTGTGTATATATATATATGTATATGTAGACATTTTACTTGTAATTTTCTGATCTTCAGAAAACTCCTATGAGTTCTCAAAGAGCTTGATCTGCTCCTCTTACTTCTCTAAGCATCCTCTGTGAAATCTCACAAGGTTCAGACAACTTGAAAGCAGGTAGCTGTCACAGTGTATTCTGACTGTCCTTTCCAGTATGGATTCTTAAATCTGTTACTGGCATGACTTTTGTTGACTCAGTTTGGTGGTTTGTTCATTTGGGCAGCTTCAGACCTGCCCCACAGTAGTGCCCCCAAGTAACTCCTCTCTTTCTCTGCCTGGTATTTCCATCTCAGTGTCTGAAGCAGGACATTGCTCCTAGTCCCCCACTGAAGTGAACACCAGTGGGTCCTGTTCTACTTCTGCAGTGTCTACTCACTGCACTGTAGATAAAGTTCAGATTCCTTTACTCCTCCTTCTCTCCCCATGAAACTCGGAAATGCTGCTACTGGATTACTGTTATGTGGGCTCTGCTTCCCTGCATTCCCTGCCTCCTGTGGTGCTGCTGTGTTACCATTTCTATTCTGGGGTACAAAACACAGGAGTACAATGCGGTAGGCTTGGTCTGAGTTGCATGCCACAATCCTTGCTGTTGTAGCTGAGGATTTATGTCACACTTCCTCTCTGGTTCTTGGTGTCTGTGCATAAACACCACCATGGAGATACAGCGGGAATGGAGTCAAGTTGTGGCCATACGATACGCTCAGGCATAGCAGCCAGGAGGTGCTCCTGAGTCTCACAGTATATAAACATAAATATAAATGTTATATACCAGGTGAGCTACAAACATAAAAAGGCTTTATCTAGGGTCTTGGAAACTATTGACCATTGAATCAGACTTCCTTTCAGGGCAAGCTGGTTAGGTCTGTAACAATGAAGAAGAACCCTGAGAAAATATATTAGCACAGTTCCCTGGACACATTCTTCTGGGCGGATTCTGCATGGCCTCTATAAAGGGAAATCCTCGCTGTCCAAACTGCGGCACTTCCATGAGGGAGTCAGTGAGCACACAGACAAAAACAAGCCCAGGTAGGCAACATATTTAGTCTTCAAAAACACTTCAACAAGGTTCCACATAAGGACTGCTAAACTAATCAAGTTTCCTCAGGACTGTAAGAAATGTTCTTTGACAGACTTAAATATCATCAAAAACCTGGTCATTTTTCAGGGATTAGAAATGTCACTGGTAGGCTCCCATAGGGATCAGTGCTGGCACTGGTTTTATTCAGCAGGGACCAAGAAGATGTCAAAAAGGTGAACAGGTGGTGTAAAAGGTGTCAGAAGAAATTCAGAGTAAAAGGTATGTTGTAGCAGAGAACCTGTGGAACAGTTATTTAATCTGTGTCTACATGGTGTTGAACTCAGAACTGGAAGGCACAGCTCAGGAAAGAGATCTTGGGAGTCGTCACTGTCTGGTTTCCACTTGTCATCTCTATGTGCAGTGGCAGACAAAAAGACAATAGCATTAGACATAATCGTAAAGAGCTCTGAAAACAAAGCAGATGACAACATTTTGTCCCTGTATTAAGCTAGGATGTGTCTCACCTCAAGTGGTCTGTATCCTTCCTTCTCAGGAAAGACTCAGTGAGTTGGAGGTGATAAGGGAGAAGCAGTGAAGAGGAGAGACCTCCAAAGGGAGACTACAAAAGTGGTTGTGTTTTTTTTTATTGTTTTTTTTTTTCTTTTTTTTTGAAGAGGGTACATGTTGAAGGGGAGAAAGAATAAGCATGGCAGGACCAGGAAGGTGCTGCATAAGCTGAATTAAGAGCCGTTATTGACAATACAGTTCTATAACCAGGGAGCACTTGACGAAGCAAGAGGGGGACGGGTTTAAAAGCAGGCCTTCCTTTACTGAACACATAGTAAACTTGTAGATTTCTCTCATGGAGGGTGTGAAGGCAAGCAGTACCAGCAGATTGATAAAGAAAGGAGGCAAATGTATGGTCAGCAGGTCTATAAACAGATACCAAAAGGACTAGACAGGAAAATACCCTCTAATATCACTAATCCAATGAATGCAGAAGCTAGGATAATCCAAGGGAAATAGTCTGTCATGAAATGTCCAGGCTCATGTGTTACATCTCTGATTGCCATTTCTGCAGACAGTGGCCCAGCCTGGATGGACCACCAGTCCTGCCTAGTCAGGCATCTCTTATCTTCTTATGTTCATTTTAGGGGTATGGGGGAGATCAGGAACTAAGTATGTTGACAACTCTGAATCTGGGTTGTCTCCAGCTGTATTTCTGCATGAACTACCAAAATTGCTTACACTACAGTGCTCCTGGTGTTCTGCATTACAGAATGGTCTGGAGACAAAGGGGAAACAAACTGACAGAAATGTATCTCACTGCTGTCTTATTAACATACTTGGATTTTTCTCCTTCCCTCTTATTTGAAACTGATTAGCCCTCTGCAGAAATTCTTACTATTACTCCCTATTATATGACCTTATACCACTTATTTTATACACTTCATTACAAATATAAAATACTTTGACAGAAAACATGTATTCTATATACAACAAAAAGTAATTATACACACATATACATACTTGGTATGTTATATGTGTTCATATATAAATATCAAGTAAAGTTACAATCATTTCTGGGTCAGGATGAACACAGAATTGACCTCTGTCTTGAAGATGGAATTTGAATTTTCTGGTAAACTACTAAACTGCTCTTGAGAATTTTGCATTTTCATTCATATACCATGCATACATTTCTCACTTCATTTCCATAATGTTTGTGATTTTCACAATCTTCATAATGTTTGTCAGATATAAAGTGCTAACCCTTATCAGAGACCTGGGTGACCACCACCTTTCAACCTAGTGATTAATTCACCTTTAACTACAAGAATTAATTTTAAATTTCAATGACTTTATGCTGTTGCAATCTTTGTGACAGATCATTATTCTCAATATCTTTTGGAAACTGTAATGTTGTTTTACTACTGGCTACATATATCCTTCAATATATTGCTCCAAAACTCAAAAGCCCTTTAACAACCCAGATTTTCTTTCCACATACTGCAGAGTAATTAATTCTGTATTCTGTTTATGTTGGTCATCA
The DNA here is from genome assembly GCF_000695765.1 of Mesitornis unicolor. Lineage (NCBI taxonomy): Eukaryota > Metazoa > Chordata > Aves > Mesitornithiformes > Mesitornithidae > Mesitornis > Mesitornis unicolor. Next base: position 103,950 of record NW_010206693.1, read on the forward strand.
GGAGGCCTGGCCCATACAGCCTTCTACTCCTGAGTTTTCTTAGGCCAGTGGTTCCATATGCATCCAAAAGATTCTACTTCTCTGTCGGGAATAACTCAAAGAAAAGGGAAGTTGTTTTTAATACAGACCTCTCCCCCTATGGCCCCATTAGTTGCAGCGCATTTCTCCTCAGCAAAGAGAACTTCAGACTCCTTTGGTCTGCAAACAAATACTGCCATATAGAAGGTGAAAACTTTCTTCTTTTTAATTTTGTTTTAGTATTTTCTTTTGTATAATGTGCAGCATTGAAATATCTCGCTCCAAAACTCAAAAGCCCTTTAACAGTTTTGTCACTTTTGTTATCCTAGCTTCTCTATACTTTTTTTTTAGTTGAGCATCCTTTTAGCTGATTTGAGCCTAGAACCTCTTAGCCATCTTTAGTCAGAAAAAAAAATCTCTCTTCCTCTCTTCCGGTTCACAAAAGCTCCTTCACCACTGCGGTAGAGTGCAAGAAATGCATTTCCTTACAGATTTAATTTGCTCAGCTGTTAGGCAGTTTCGGGGCTTGTGGTTCCATGTTCTCCATTTTCTCTGTGGTAAACTGCATGTAAGCTCTAAATCTTGTTACCTAGCACTTTTCATTCATACCCAAAGGCATTGTTGCTGCATCTCAACAGTAATTTCAGAATCAGGCAGGCAGACATACAAGAAGAAACAATTTAGCTACAAAATGTGCAATTAGCTACAAAATAAACACTAAAAAGACTGCCGAGCAACTTTCAACTGTAACCTTTTCTACTTACATTGCCTACAACTCACCCATGAAGGTGAGGATGACTTCCTCTCGCTGTGTCCTAGGCTTTTCCAGGCTAACAGCACTTCGCTGAGGTACTTATATCTTTTCCTCTAGAAGAGTGTGATTTACAGACTACAGGGCTATATGATACGTGTGCTTGCTTACCATCACCATTTTTTCTGTAGAATCATAGGTGGTTAACTGTTTGCAAAGAACACAATCATAAGTGCTGATAGCTCTATGTCCACAGGGTCTGCTAGCTTTTCAGGAAAGAGCAGGAGTTCTCTGGCCCTATTTTGTCTACAAGTTCTAGGTTATGGAAGTGATACTTTTTTGCATTTCTGATTTTTCCACCTGGGGACTAACTAATGATTATTTGGATAATTTCCTACGCTTCTTGTCTCACTGTCTGCCCCTTCCCTGAACTGTATAGCTCTGTATAGCGGATATGATACGATTCATGGTACATAAATGAGCCAAAAAGAAGAATTAACTGTTCTCTTTAAGCAAGAAAAATAAGTTTGTGTATTGTACAGATAGCATCAGACAGCTGCTCAGCACAAAAGCATGTATTTTTCTAATGACATAGGTAATTTCATTCAATGAACAAAGGATATTTCATGTCATCTTCATTTTAGTAAAATTTTCCCAGATAATATCTTAGTCATATTTTTAAAGTCTCATAGTTAATTCCAATTTCAGAAAAGCTCATTGGTGCTTGCCTCAACATTGACATGTAAGTAATCAAGGATTCTTTAAAATTGTATTATTATACACAGCTTAAAAATCTCCAGGCAATGGAAACCTTGAACCTGCACTTTCAGATTCCTATTCAGTAACCTGGAATTTGGATAGTTATATGAACATATAAAATATCTTTGCTGGAAAACTATTCCCTTGATACTTTTGTAAGAAACCAGGGCCAATGTTTTAAAGTTATGTATCAAATTGTACAAAGGTGAATTTGGATTATAGTTCATTTTGCCAAAGCTGTAAGTAAATCTTGACAAGACAATAAGAAAATGTAGGTGAATATAAAAAAGCTTTCTGCCTGAGGTTTTTTTCCGGTTATTTTTTGCTTTTCCATTTTTTTTTTGTTTGGTTGCTTGGTTGGTTTTTGTTTCCTGTTCACTCTGACTTACATTGACTAGGTGCTATCCCTTTTCTTTTTAAAGTCTTCATGTTACAACCCATAGTTTAGTTATGCAGTAATCAAAAAAGTGCAGACTTCTGGGCTGGAGAGGGTTCAGTTAAGTTCATGCCTTTTTGTAGTTGCTCTTGGTGGTTATTTAGCAAATACATATACGGACAGATTACAGAATATTTACAGAAGAAGAGAGAAACTGGTAATTGCAAGTATTTGCTTATGCTGATTCACATCTAGCTAGAACACAGGAATGTGTATCATGTAACTCCAATCTCATACCTCAAAATATATTGAGAATTAAGTAGAGATGAACAGAGCATAATCTACATGTTGATCAAGAACTTGTAGAATAATGAATGCTTTTTAAAAATAATGAATACATTTGATGAAGTCCGTTTGTTCAGAAACAATCTGTGAACAGAGAGGTACATTCAGCAAATATTATTTTAGTTATGAATTATTAACCTACGCCTAATAATTAGCTACCAAACATGGAATTCTAGTGTGAGCCTTTTGCAAGGAGCTTCTTCCTCCCAGATGTTGGAAAAGTCCATTTGTAGAGCAGTCATTGCCTGGTCAGGAACATAGTTAGCATAGGAAAGTAATCATTTAATTGTACATGGGGCTTTGTGAAATATTTTACACAAAGCACTTTTTACCAAGGCTACTTTCCTTTCACCCCCTGTGAAATCAAGAATAACAGAGGAAGTCGGACCAGCTGATGATCAAAGTTTAAATGTCGCTCGCAGCATTTCATAGACCTCAATTTGAATTCTGCCCAGAATTCTGCCCAGATCTGTGACATACCTATTGTTTTAAGGAGGCTTTGTAAGAAAAGGGAAAAAGAAAGCTCACTGTCAGGAAAAAAAGAAGCAAGCCTGAATTAAAATGTAAATTAAAAAAAAGAAGGGCAACTAATCATTCTCTTCTGCTTTGCTGCTGATGACAACAGGGTTTTGTAAAGATCAGTCCAAACTCAATTGTACTCCTGAATTTAAGGTGGTCATGTAGTTGCTGTTACTGCAGTACCTACACATGTCACCCACCTTCTTGTAGGTGGCAAAGTTCTATTCTCTATATTTTAAATATGAGGAACAAACAATGAGTGAGGGAGAATTGTCTATGCCCACTAAGGTCTGAATTTATTTCACCTTTGGAGCCTCCTTCCTCACTTGTCCAATCTTTGCTTATTATTATCACGAAATGGAACTATATTGTTACAATAGGTGACTACATCAAGTGTAGAGTACTCATGTAAAATACTGCATCTGGGGAAGAACAACCCCATGTGTCAGTACAGGATGGGGGCTGTCCTGCTGAAGAGCATCTCAGGGCTAAAGGACCCGGGGGTGTTGGTGGACAGCAGGCTGACCATGAGCCAGCAATGTGCTCTTGCAGCCAAGAAGGCCAATGGCATCCTGGGGTGTATTAGAAGGGGTGTGGTTAGTAGGTCAAGGGAGGTTACCTTCCCCTTCTACTCTGCCCTGGTGAGGCCACATCTGGAATACTGTATCCAGTTCTGGGCTCCCCAGTTCAGGAAGGACAAGGAACTACTGGAGAGAGTCCAGCATAAAGCCACAAAGATGATGAGGAGACTGGAGCATCTCCCTTATGAGGAAAGGCTGAAAGAGGTGTGTCTGTTTAGCCTGGAGAGGATGATACTGAGGGGGGGATGCCATGAATACTTATAAATATCTAAAGAGTGGGTGTCAGGACTTAAACATAAATAAAAACTCTTTACTATGAGGGTAACAGAGCACTGGAACAGGCTGCCCAGAGAGGTTGTGGAGTCTCCTTCTCTAGAGACATTCAAAACCCACCTGGATGTGTTTCTGTGTGATCTTCTCTAGGAGATCCTGCTCTGGCAGGGGGGTTGGACTAGATGATCTGCAGGGATCCCTTCCAACTCCTGCCATTCTGTGATTCTGTGATACATGAGTTCCTGCCAACTGATAGTCACTTTGACTGCAGGGTTATGACTAAAATTGCCATAACACTTCCAGTTATTGCTGGCAGCTGTGACTGAAAGGCTGTCAACCAAAGGGACAGGAGATAATTTTTTTCCTCCACAGCTACTGCGCCGCACTTGTGGGTGATGTGGTGGAATGCACGTTGCTTCCTCTGTGTCACAGCACCTCTATGGGCAGTAGGAGGGCAGTGAGCAATCCCACTGCCAGGCATCTCAGTGCACATTTTTCTGGAGTGCTTGGTTAGCTCAGACATTCCTGCAGGCACACGGTTTACAAAGGAGCTGTTTTGCCTACTTGCAGCCCTTTGAGTTTTGCCCATCTGTAAAATTTCACATCTAGAGAACAAACCTCTCTCCCTGGGCTCAAATGAATAGTTCTTCAAGTAAAAGTATAGTAACTTCAAGATGAGTATCAGCTGCCATATAGCAAGCAGCATTTGGCCCTTTCTTCTACCAGTGACAAAAATTACTTAAATTTGCAGTTATATTGACAACACATAGCTGCAATCAGCCTTTAAATATTTTGATGTTAGTCTTTGGAACACAATCTATATATGTGTTGTTTTCCCTAAAAAAAAAGAAAAAAGCAACTCAGGCTCTCATGCTGTAAATATTGAATTATGATTAATATATTAGCACAGAGAACTTAAGCCCTAAGACCTTCAGTGTCTTTGCTGAAGTCAGCAGCTTCAACCAGAGCCTATCATTGGTGTCTCTTGTGTAAATCCTTTGAAGTTATTACAGCTCTGAAGTGAGGGGAGCAACCAGGATTTTAAAGGGGAAAAAAACCTATGTATTCAACTGGCAGATGAGTTCTGTTCTGGGAGAAGGTGCAAGGAGGTGAAAGCCAATGTGGTGGACAGCACAGGACAAGAGTGCTGTTGAGGACTGATCATCAGCTTGTATTAATGTGTGCGGCTCTACTGATGTTGGTGGAGCCATGCAGGTTTCCACCACCTGGGAGACTGCACCTTTCTACTCTGGTGTCACTTGAGACTTCTACTCACTCTCACTTCACCTTCACCAGGGACTCCCCTGTGATGAAGGCAGAGGTAAAGATTTCACCCCTCTCACCTGGGACAGAGGTCTGAAGCCTGCTAGTTGTCCCAGCTGGGAAAAGCACCGTGAATGAAAGAGGGCTGGAGGGGGGCACATTTGATGGTTATATGTTTATTGTCCAGGTGACAAAAACTTCTGTGGTTCCTAACACCAATCAACGAAACTCCCTTGCACTGCCAGTGCCAAGATGATAGTTTGTGCTGTGAGACATGACTGCATCATTCATCTCAATGAAATTCTTGAAGTTTTCTGAAGTAGCATTGATCCAAGTTGTTGCTCTTAATTGGAAAAAAACCCAAGACACCGGGAGTAACCAAGTAAGACTCCATTGAGTAAACTTCACCTTATGAAAGGAGCAACAGCTCTTTGCTTCAGTGGGGGGATCCAAACAGTGCACTACTCTGGCAGTTGACATTTTTCCAGTGCTTGAAGCAGGTGAACTTCACATTAATAGAAGTAACCAGATTTCTTTTGGGAACAGATTTTGCTTCTTAATCCTTCCTTTCCCCTTGCAGTTACACAGCACAGAACTAATGAGACATTTGAAGAAGATACCAGGGGAAATATAGTTTCGTACATTATATAAACTGACAAGATACACAAACATGTTAAAGACTCTGGACAACATAGGGGAAAAATCCTTACTCAACATCCTTCCCTGTTGCTGTAAAGGAGAAAGCAGTTTCAACTTTTGTTTCTTAGAAATTGGAGCAATTGGAATAAATGTTTTGTGTGGTGTCCATCAAGTTATAATGTCATCTGATGAGCTGAATAGCATTTTGCCTTTGTGTAAGTGGAAATTAGGCAAATGGAGCTGCATATTTTCCTTTAGGAAATTTCTGTAGTTGGCCAGGTTGGGGAAAGTATTCTGTTCCACGATCACTAACCACTAGACTTCCTGACCAATAGTCACTGAAACTTTCTGTATGTTTAGTTGTCGAGATCTCCTCAGAGTAGCAGGACCTATGGATGAAAACTAAGATGTCCATGCAATTTTAATCTTTCTGCTTTTTAAATGCAATGGCAGTAGGAGCTGGCACTATTGTAATGGTAAAGCATGTTACTGCAGGTTTTACTCAGGTAGAACTCTAAACTTAGTCACACTAAATTGGATCATGCAAAGAAACATGGATGAATCTCTTGCAGCCTGAGGTTCACTTGAACCAGTTGGAATAAAAGCAATGAGTACAGCAGACCAGACAAAACTCTCTGGTACCATTTCAGACAGTATTATGATCGACCAGGGATTCATTTTCATTGCTAGTTCAATTCCTTAAGTCTTGTCTAAACTATGGAAACGTACCATTCTAAGAAGTGGTTGGCTCTCCTCTCATGGCTGTAAAATACCTCATGTCCATGCCTATAGGCTTGATTCAATTTGTGGAAGTGTGCAAATAAGAAAAGAATTCCCACTGGTAAGAACAACAGGGTAGACAAGACGTCTATGAATGTTGCTATTTTTACCACCATTTTGCTTCGTTTTTCTTTTCCAATAGATTTAATGAAAACTGTGATTGTGGCTCCCACTAGTTTTAACACATTCAGCAGCACTGGACTTGAACCTGTGGAATTTTAACCAGTTGTAAATTTCCTCACTATTAACTCTGCCAGAAATCTCTCCCTCTCTTTCTCTCTCTCTTTCTTTCTTCTCTTCCTTCCTTCTCTCCTTTCTCCTTTCTTTTCTCTCTCTCAATATAGCTTATATTACATTTGATCTGACCAATTGGAACCATTACTGGAGTCTTGTACATTAAACTTGCATGGTCTTAATGCCTGTGCCAACAGAAGTCACTACCCTTCGTGCAGTAACTTGTCACTTCTGGTCTTTCACAGTCACAGGTCTCACTGAAAACACAGACCTGTCAAGTGCATCCATAGAGTTAATGCCCCTGCTGTGACTAGGTGCTGTGTGAAATCCATAAGCAAGATGGGTGGCAGCTCTACCTTACCTCCAAGAGACATGCCAAATATCCATGCGGATCAGAGGGTCAGCTAAAGGACCCTGGAAGATGTGGGTGGAGGAGCTGGGAGGTCCTTGGCAGCTGGTCAGAGAACTCAGTGGCCGGGCAAAACCAGGGTAGCTCTGAATGATCCCAAAACGAGAACAGCCCATGCAACTGCATGTGTGGCTCTGCTTATGTCACTCAATATGCCTTGTTCAGCTAGAAACAGCCCCATTTTCTACTGCTGGCACTTAGCCAGGGTGTTGAAAAGCTTTGTGTGAGTAAGAACCAGAGAATCAGGTTATGGTCTAGTGCCGCACTTTGCTCACATTACACAAATAGTAGACACGGTACCAAGGGGGATACATTTTTAAACTTAACACTTCAGTGATGGATAGTAGGATGGATAGCTATGCTTTCTTTCTAAGAGTCTTTCATTTACATTTTGGGCTCTCAGGTGACAGACTACTATTCCACCCTCCTTCAACCCTCTTTCAATGAATATGCACAATTGCAGCTTAGTTCCAAAAACAATTTTTTAAGCTGAAAATAAATGTTTTCTTTTCTCTATGAGGGAGAGAAAAATCCATGTCTTGCAACCACAGGCTGTGGCTGTCTTTTTAAGTTTTCAAATCTTTACAACAAATTTACAAATGAGTACACTTCTATAACCCCTGTGAATAGCCATATTTTTTTAATGCAAGAATCTGTTTTATTTGGACTATCTCTTTTTTTTCCCCCAAGAAAGCGCACCACATGAGGAAGAATGTGTGGGTGTTGTGAGAATGAATGATTTTCAAGCTGTGAGGACGTTATGGCCTCATGTACCCTAGGAAAAGCACTCGCTGCTGATGACTGGTGTCAACAGTGACTGCAGCTGAACAGTGATGAAAACAATTTAAGTCCTTCCGTCCCCCAGCTCACACAGTATTCAGCAACATTTCAGGTAGTTTGATTAAAATCTGAAGAGGCACTGATTCCGCTAGCCTGGTATTAACAGGAGAGTGAGCCCTAGTGTAGACAGCTGCCTGGCTCCAGAAGCCATCGGCAGCACTCTGTGTGCTCGATGTGTCCTGGAAATGGCTTCTGAGCCAGGAAGCTGTCTACACTGAAGTGTTCACTATTTATGCCACCCCTCTTTCTTGTGTTAGCATCAGAATGGGGTGAAAATTAAACAAGTGCAGTTGAAAAGTACAAATATCCTCTTTGTTTGAATTTTTCTCACCAAACAGAGAATTAAGATACTTTGGTGAAATCTGAATTACTTTTTCTTCTACCTTTTCACAATAGAAGAAGGAAAGAAAGATTGAAAAGGAAACAAACTAAATAATTTTCTGGTTTAAGATTTTAAATTAAAAATACAATCTTGGAAGGACTCTTTTTAATTCTCCCTAATGAAAAAGTCTTTTTCACATTAGTTTGTTTTGATTCTATGAGAGGATAAAGTTCAGTACACTCTAGTGCTGTTTCCACAGGAAACAACACGAAGAATCCTCTGTTAACCAATATGAACTTCCAAATAAAGCTGAAATCCAAAGCTAGTTGCTTCGGCCTCCAATAAAAGGTGTAGCAATAAGTAACAGCACATTGTTAATAGAAGGACTTTTTAATGTTGTCCTGCTCACCTACTATATCTCAGCCCATAGACTGAGAAGGGGACAAAAACCCCAAAACCATGTGAGAAAACACAAGTGAGCTCGAACTATTTCTTTTTGAATAAAAGAATTTTCAAATTATTTTGAAAAATTCTTGTGACTTCAGTCACCTACATGAAGACAAAATTTTTGCAAATTCCTCTCTGAGTAACATAACTTTGCACCCCTGTTGGAAGTTAAGACAGCTAAATAAAGCCATGGGGAACTAAATCTACTCCATTTAAAGCAAATGATGTAGCTGTTAATCTGTGTGTATCTGCATTCAGGTTCTGTCATCAGACAACACTGCAAGTCTTAGCAGTGGCCCACAGCACTAGAAAAATTCTCTCTCTTTTAGGGCCTCTGATCAGATGCAGAGTATTATGGTGGATTTTTTGTACAAAAATTTGTTTGAAAACTATTGGAGGTCTCACTGTACAGAGAAAAAACTCCAAACAGCATACCAGGTGCTACACCTCCCTGTCTTGCTGAAATCATGTCTGAGCCAGGTGCGTTTGAAAATTATGTGGACTGTATTTTCTAAAATAACGCTTACCTCCTCCTGTTGATTCACTGATTGTCCTCTGTCACACATATGAACATACTTGGCGCCTTATGCTGCTTCTTTCACGTGCAATAAATGGAAAGGTCATTAGCGCTGTCAGTCACCACATCTTGTTCTCCTGACCTGTGAAGAACATTGAGCTCACTGTTTCCCAGGCTCGGGAAATGCAGGAAGGATAGGCTTTGGAACACAATGGAAAATTTCCTTGCATTAACTACCAGAAAAAAGAGACACCCTGAAGGCCTTGTCTTTTTTCATTAAATTCATAAAAAGCTGTATAATTACAAAGCTTGTGCAATGCTAATTTTCTACATAACTTTCACACTTTATCAGCCCTAAAATATATCTGAAGTGGCAGCCCTGATACACAGATCAGGTGCCAGCCCACATATCCTGCCATAGATAATGTGACCCAGAGAAGCATGGTCTAGTCTGTAAAGAATTAAGAAGAAATACCTCTACTAAGGAGAAATGCTCTGGCTGGATTACTCAATGAGTGCTGACAGGAGAGGCATTAAACTAGGGTATTAACAGACTGCAAGGATTGCAGATTTGCCCCTGCTAGGCAGAAATGTGCCTTAACCATTAAATTAATGATAAGCAGAACCCCCCAAAATCACATGCAACTATTAATAAAGAATCTCACAAAGTTACATTTCATTAATTACCATAAACAAATCTATAAATGGTGCCCATTGGAAGGATAATGTTTTTCCCTCTCCCTGAGAACATGTGTTTGTAAACCGTGTAACTGGGCCCCGAGTAATTTTGGAGTGAGTAATTTCCGAATGTGCAATTACAAATGGCTAAAGTGCAATAGCTCCCCGAAGCATCATCACAATTTCTGCAGTGAGTGTTTAATTGTAGCCAGACTTTGTAACCTTACCATGGCCTGTGTCCTTGCCATAACCCTAGGCCTAAGCTCCACTCTTCAACATATGGGAAAATTTTTCAAGCTGATTGCTCCAATCTGATTAGGGGAAGTTATGTAGCTGCCATTTATTCAGAGTCTTGTTACCACACTCCAACAGCTGCTTTGTAAAAGATTCCCATTAAAGCCATTTTCTGCCTACTCCAATTCCAGCATGCCTGTCAAAGTAATTGTGATTGCACTGATCGTTCTGAGGGTGCTGGCAATAAAAAAATTAAAAATCTCTTTGATACTGGGTTGGCAAAAAGCAACTACAATACAACAGTAAATTGCTTAGGAGAAAGTTCTTCCTGCCTCAGTGGACTTTCCCGCCCTGAATCCCTTGGTAAATTCCCCAGTGCATGCAGGCACAGGTGTCTCCAGGACAGTTTGAGAGGAGGAACTTGTTCTGTAGCAGGTGACCATTAAAAACCCAGCACAATTCTATTTTACAAGTCTTTCTCTCCAGTTGCCTCTTTGGCAACCTAAAAGCTTTGTTGGGTTTTTCACTCCCACTTGTGGCAATGTTGAAGTTAATAAGCTGCACACAGCTGAAATGTTGAGGCAGTACTGCAAAAGAAGTGGAGAATAGATGGCTTTCCATCATGGTGATAATTTCCAAATGAAAAAAAAAAAAGAAAAAAAGAAAAAGAAATGTCATGTGTTCCAAAGTGGAGGTTTCTAAAGGATGAGAAGGCCTCCTTAAATTGCTGCCAATGATTTCAGCCTATCCAGAGAGCCACCATCCACATAAGATAAAGCATGAACTTTTCTCTTATTTATTCAGATATTTTGTTAGGTTCAGAAGTTTAAATTAAACACAGGGTTAGAGAGACTTAATCTCAGTTAATCTCCTATGTGACTATGAAAATGACTGAGTCAGTAAGGGTTAAAAATAGTCCAGGCATTTGGTTTGAAACAGCATCCACATAAGTGTTCGTTGAACTTCTTGGATTTGCTTGCACTTTTTACAACACAGATGCCTTTGTCCCTTTACATTTAAAATGTGCTTTTGCACTTAAGCCAGTAAAGATTTTATCATTGCTTGGTAGTCACAGATACAAGATTACCAAATTTTTGACATTCTCTCCTTTAGCTGAGTGAGAATCAACATTAATGTCTGTCATATGTTTCAGTGCTTTCTCCTCCATGCAGCAACTGTAAGGTTCAAATGTAAAGGAAATAAAAGACTTTTATTTTGAATCATACCCATCTTAAAAAATTGGGCTAATAACTGGCAATTATTAATATTACGTTATATTACATATAAACCATGGATTATAGATTTTTGGAATTTATATTCCACCTCTAACTTTGGTGGTTTTGCTGAGATACTTTAAACAGGCTTCTCCTCAAGTGAGAAAGCATTTTGTTCTTGCTTTGTTTTGGGCCAAAAGTAAATAGCACAAATTTAATGAAAATTCTCCAACATGAATTTTACAGTCAGCAAAGTGTGTTTATGGTTTACACAAGCTTACTCAGTACCTCTGCCTGGACTGAGTAAAACATTTAAAAATTAGACCCCCAAATACAGCTAAACCACAGTCTAAGCATGTTAATTCTGCTCAATCTACATTGTTTAAAAAACCTAAGCTCCTTGTATCTCTTAAGAATTAAAAAATAACTTCAAATAACATTGTTTCTCCTTTACTGAGGAAAAAAGTTTTGACTTCTAGGTATTCCATGCAATGAAAACTTTTGTGAAGTTGACAAATGGAAAATTTCTGCTTTAAGCTGCAAAAGCAGTGAAGTTAAGTGGTTTTTCTCTCTTTTAGTGGTGAATCCAAATTCTGGACATTGATCAGGTTAGAGCTAAAGGCTAAGATATCTAAACATGGAGTCCTGTGCTAAGCACGAAATGTAAACAAAATACCTAAGGAAGCCCCTAAACAAGGTTTCAAAATCTTTAAATACTACATCGTTTACAGTAAAAAGCATCCTTGAAAGTGAAGCTTGTGCTTTTTAGGTAGTTATGAAAATTGTCTTTAGTATCCATGAGGAGGAATTGCATGTGTTCTCCATTACATTTGGCTTTTCATAGGTTAACAGCACAGAAGTTTATTTGGTGAGTTGTCCATGTTCCATGACAACTTGTCTGAAGGGGTCATGCTCTTGGACAGAGAATATTACACTTTCAGGCTATTTTTGATTAGTTCCTGGTGGCTAATAAGACTTCTCAGCTGTGACTGAGCCTAACTGTCTAAAATAAAGTGGTTAGTTTTTCCAGCAAAAGATGCTGGCAATGTGAACGCAGGATCTTTCTGCCATCACTGCAGACGAGTCATGCTCTCCAGAATCCCTCGTGTCTCATCATCTTATCACACCAGGGCCCTCGCAGGTTTATTTCTAGCTGTTTTTTTGATTATGTATATTATAGGGAAGGACAGTTTGGCATTACAGAGGCAAGAGGAGAAGACAGGCAAAGAATTTAATGTCATTAATTTTACCTCATGATCTCTTGGCAGAAAGTACTTCTATGAAGTAATTTTTGGAGTTGAGGCAGAGTCTAAACATTTTTATCTTGAAAATGGTGGAGAAGAGATTTTTATCTCCATCCGGAGGCAGAAATGGTTTAACCAAGGCAACATGTTCATCGTTTATGCCCACTGATAGCCTAAGGGCCCAGTCTGAATGACAGCAGGCTGTGCACTTCTAAACATTACCTGTGAGAAACTTAAAATCCAGACTTCAACTACAAAACTTTAAATCACTGTACTGAAAACTTTCTTTCGAAAGACATTGATATATCGCATGGCTGCAACTGTTTTGAATTTTGTAAGAACATATCTCCCTCAGTTTCCATGAAAATGTTAATTTTATGATGGCTTCTCATAGGTCTCTGTTTATTCTGAGTCCATGCGTGTTAACTGTTGGTTAGACTTCCCTGGGCAACTCTGTTTTTCCTAGAATTATGTTGATGGGGTTTTTTTTAAAAATACTTGTTTTTTCTGGGACAAGAGACTGGGTGGCCAGGCTTCTCAATGGTGGTGAAGTAGTGGCGTAACACCTTCTGAGAGAGTGGCAAAATTGTTCAAATCCCCACTGCTTTATAGGGATTAATTTAATGAGAGCTGTCAGTGAACATCGGAGGTGTGAGAGAAGACCAGGGTGTTACAAGTTCTCCTAAAACCATGCTCTGGCTGCATACCTGCCAACATTTCAAATGTTCAAAGTAGTAGTCTTGGCAGATAGGCTGAGTCTGGTTCCTACGGCTTTCTGCTCCTGCGGAGCCTCCTGCCCTAGAGAGGCCAGCAGCTTCTTGCTCTTGCAGGCTGGCTTTTCCTCCTGAAAAATCATGCACTCCCTACTTCAGTCCTCCTGCTGCCATTGTTCGAAGAGGGAAAGCAGGAGTACTCTGAGCAGGGTACCCTATTTCAGTGACTATGTGCCTGTCGTTTTAGCAGCAGTAGAAATTTTGCAAAATGAGCATGTTGGACCAGAGGTCTAGTGTTGACAGGCGTACTTCTAGGGCACCAAAAGGATCATGGGTCAAAGCAGTAGGAAGATGGATTACGAAGGGAAATAATTAACAAACCCACTATTAAGTTATTTAGCAAAGGAGAGCGGTGAATATGCTAGACATTGCAGGAAAAGGTCTTTTAGGCATGAAGCAAAGTAGGACAGAAAGTAGAATTGATTTCAGATCTGAAATCCCTAGATGGGATGAAAAAGTTCTGCTTTGCTTTAAGCAGATAGTTTTCTCTCTGGTGGACAGAGGTTTTTGTGAATCTATAGGTGCTGTATGAAATATAAAACTGATAGACTTGTGCAGTAGGTCCCACAATCTACTGAGGATTCATACAGTTTTATAGATAAAGAATCCAAGTACCCTCAGGATGCACTTATTTCCTGGGCTTATCACTGTGAAATGTATTGCTGCATGCTCAGCAAGCTCAGTGCACCCAGTATGAATGTGAGATATAAAGCATGGCACATGAACACAGAATCACAGAATATTAGGAGTTGGAAGGGACCTCGAAAGATCATCCAGTCCAACCCCTCTGCCAGAGCAGGATCACCTAGACTTGGTCGCAGAGGAATGTGTCCAGGCAGGTTTTGAATGTCTCCAGAGAAGGAGACTCCACAACCTCTCTGGGCAGCCTGTACCAGTGCTCTGTCACCCTCACTGTAAAGAAGTTTTTCCTCATGTGTCTGGGATTGCAAGTGCCTAGAAACTCAGTAGATTCAGAAACAGTGCAAAAGGCCAAATTCTTTTTGCCCCCACAAGAAGCCAATGGCAACATGGGAAGTGGAGGTAGATGATTCACAGAAGTGAAAACCTATGGCCAGGAATGTCAGAGTTGGCAGGTATGGGTTCTACTCATAAAACTCCAAAGAAAGCAAAACAAAGCAAAACAAAACAAACAAAGCAAACCAACCAACCAACCAAACAACAAAAGAAAGCAATCATGGAAGCTACACCTGGCCTGCATCTATTGTGGTGGTGGCAGAAGGAAGGAAATAAGCAAGCAGAGCTCCCAAAACCCTGAACTCCAAATATCAGAATATCCCTCAGGAATACTCTTAGTTTGACCTCAAAAATGAATTTAATGACCAACCACACAAACAACTGCTGGCCAGACCAGTCAGCTAATACTCTCTAGAGAGGCAGTAACATTAAGGACTGCTTCTCTGGTTATCCAAAGCAGAGCTTCTCTTCCTTCTGGCTGGTCATATTTTTTCCTCACCGGTCCAATGACCTGGGTAGCCCTTCGTGCTTCATATACCCAGCCTACACTAGCTGCATTTACCTCTAGCGAAGGGAGAGTGTGGTGGGGAAGTACATGATCTTTCTGAGAACTAAGTATGGGAGGAATTGTCCAATTTCTTTTTCCTCTGCGGAGTTAAGAGTTGTAGGAAGCGGAAAGAAAAAGAGGAGAGCTGGTACTGGAATAAGAAAATACAACGAAAAAACCCAACAGCTCATTTTGGGCTTGAAAATCATAATAGTTATCACCTGATAGGAGACACCCAGAAGAAGAACTCAGAGGAGTCCATGGCTGCAAGAGAAGCGCTAATTACACGTGCACAGAAGCATACTTGGAGAAGGTATCAGAGGGAGACAGTTACTAAAAATTAGGTGGGGCTGGGAAGGCTGAGAGCAGGAGAAAGACAAAAGAAGTGTGGTGCTCTCTGAAACAGCCTTCAACAGAATGGGTAGAGCACAACTTGCTGTACAGAGGAATCTAAATTCTCTGGTTGAGACTTCAGCATTACTTCATGAATGTTTTAACCAACAGGTTACAGTAGAAAAGGAGCCTGAATCCTTATATATTAAAGAAAAAAGGAAGGGCTGTTTTCTAAAGAAGAAGCCTAAACATCCTGCTCTATGAGGAGTTTCCAGGCTTTGGGTCTTCCATTCAGACCTGGATCTCCAGCACTGAGAAGTGATGAAGGTTAGCCAGACCATGTTGCTTCCCTGCTGGCTAATTCTGAGTCCTGGCATGATGCATGAGACTGACATTTGGTGGCTCCATGCCTAATGCAGGGTGCCTTGAGCCCCACTCTGCACTAAACTCACTCTCCTTCCATGTAAGAGCAGGGCATAACCCTGGTAAGGAAACTACCCTCTGCTCTGTCAGACACATCCTCAGGTGCAAAGTGTTACATTATAATGTTACATCATAATGGTGATAGGTGTAATGGTGGCTTTGGCTGATTTGGTATTTATGTGCTGGATACACCATGCAGGCAGGAGAGCATGTGCTACTTGCTTCCTCCTTGGTCAGACAGATGAAGTATTTGATTGCAGCATGTCCGTCTGGTCTCTGTCCTGAGGTTTGCTTTAACACCGAAGGGAGGATGGGGAGGGGAGGAGCATGCCTTCCTTCTATCCCTGTCTGGAATTGGGGTCTGGTAAAGGGCTGTGCCTGGGCATGGGAGCACCACTGGGCTCAGCAGCACAGGCAACGGCCTTTGTGTTAGGAAAGGCTGCAGTGAGCAAGCCGACTCCTGCCACATAACTCCACTTCTTCCTTAATGGTGAGTGTTAGACTTTGAAGCTCTGGTCTCCCCTGATCAGTTTACTCCATAAATTAACGTGTTAATTGTACACACAGTGCTGTCTATTAAGGAGGTGTGTGTTTGACAGCCTCCAGCTGCGTGTTTGCAGAGATCCTGTTGTAGAAATCATTACAACGAGCAGTTTTCACAACCTTTTTAATGCACTCTTAAAAGTAACAATTACAGGGGCTTTAACATTTGCAGCTGAAACATGTTTGGAGAATGGCTCATTCAGCTGCTTTAGTGTTAACTTGATGTTAGGTCGGATTGCATGATGCCAAATTAGCCGTACACCACATATCATCCCACTAACATTGTAAGAGCTTTTCTTTTTCTCAAAAAAACAAATCAAAAAATGCCACAATTTTTAAAGCTCATACTTCAGAAATTCTTTTGTAACAGGTTCCATCTGTTCTTAATTTCTTGCCTAAACAGGCAGGCTAGAAAGCAAAACCCTTTTCTGACGTTGACTCCTTGTGTGAGTCACTGCTCACAAAAGGGTGCAGGCTGTCTGGCCCTGAGATAGAGGCAAGTGCTATATATTTACAATAAATCCGTTTGACCTTGCAAATGCAGTGGGCACTACTATTAATATATTGAACCCTGCAAATCACACAAGCAGAGTCAGAACAGATGTGTTTTAAAGGTTTTTTAATTTGTCATCCTTTTCTCTTTAGACACTAACTCATATACTTGTAAAAACAAGTAAACACAATTTTGTTTCTTTTAATGATAGGAACAGAAGTCTAGCTGATGGTAGGTATAGAGGTCTACTGTCAAAAATTACTATTTCACAATCTGTTGAATGAATGTTGCCAGGGTGCTCCAAAGGGTCCAGACATCAACAGGTTTGAGAGTATCCATGAAGGCGTTCACACCCACCACCAAAGTGTACAACCCAAACAACAGCTGATGAATTGCTTGTCACCTCTACAAGCGAAGATATTTGGGGAAAACAATCAACTCATTGCATTGGTAAAAAACACCTGCATATTCAGCTGGACCCCTGTTCCAGTGGTTGTGGCTAGAAGTTTGTCAGGAAAGCAGAAATGATTCGTTTTTCTTTCCTTATTTTTTTTTTCTCTCTCCAAACCTGGAAGGGCGGGGATGGAAGGTGAGAGCAGAGAGGAAGCAAAGTGTTGGAAGGTAAGAAAAAGATGCAGTGGAAGTTAAAGCAGCTTGACCCGAGGAGACACTGATCTGTGTAATGTAAATGGGAAAACTTGAAGAAAGAAATGGTTTGCAGACAAATAACTGGAGGTTGACCTTGATACCGAAAGGGGAGGGGAGGGGAGAGAAAGAGGAAGAGAGGAATGAAGTCCTGTGTAATGTGAATTAAAAAGACTTCAGTATAAGCATTTACAGACCAGTTGGAGCCCAGAGAATGTATGCCTGTCCTCTAGCCACAGAATGTTTCAATATGCAATTTGCTAAAGTAATCTTAAGTGCTGCTTTTTTCAAGAAAAAACCCCAACCTTTACAAGGCTCTGCAATTTGCTATTTAAATTGCATTGAGGAGTTTCATGTAGTAGGTCACAGGTATGCTGCCCTACTTCACCAATCCTTTCCAACAGGCAGTATGCTTACTGCATGCTGCTACCTATCAGGGTTTTCCTGAATTTACTGGAGGCCTTCACTGATGTAATAATACAGTAGATTCTAAAATGCTTGAAAAATAAAATGAACATTAAGATTAAACAAAACATTTTTCTTGGTGATAAATTTAAGCAAATTGAATGTAATTGCTCAATTTTATTCAAAGAAGGAGTCTGTGCTGACCTTACACTCAGATATTCTTCCTGACTTTTGCAAGCCTGGCTACATGACATCATTTGGACAATTTGCACATATTTATACAATTTGTCATCATTCTGTCTTTACAGTCTGGAGAGTTACAGGATTTGCCTCTAGGCTTACTTTTCCCCCTGCACAAGATACTTTATGAGAATCATATGCTTGCAATACTATTTTTAAAAACTGAAAAATTTAAGTAAACATTGGGAACCTACTTCATATTTAAAGCTGATATGAAGAAAATAAATTGTGAACAGAGAAACAGGGGCTGGAAAATTCTAAACCCAAGCACGTACCAGAGACACAAGTAGTTTTTTTCCTTAGGCTACCTTTGACATGGGCATGTATGAACAGCATGGGCCAGGATAGTATTTCAGAGATGGGGGAGGCATTAAATGAACTTTACTCCTGTACCTCATTACCATATCAGTCAGTTGTGCGGATTATCAGGAATATTAGCAAAGTGGCTCCTTGGCAAGTACTCCAACTCTTTTGAGATGAAGGAAGGGGAAAATATTGGCACAATAGGAGGAGAAGCAAGAGTTTACAAACTAAATGTTTATAATTAAGCCCTTAGCTGCTGTAGCATGCGAATAAGTTGTCTGAGTTTTTCAAGTGAGTAAGTAAATGAATAGATGCTTCAAATGAAAATTTGCATTATTTGAATTGAGAATTGAGAATTTAAGCCTTTGCATTGGGAGTTTTCTTAGGTCTGCCCCATTCAGCTTCTAGGTTTCAATTTAGGAAAGCCTTTTGCTTTTTCATGGTAGTTGCTACTCCTGAGGCAATCTTTAAGAAAAAACAGCAGACTATGTTCTTCAGAGGGCTGAGATGCTCTTTTCCAACTCTGTTCTTTTATGCTGCACCTAAACTGAAGGCAGCTGTGAATTTTGGTTAAAGTGCAAACTATGGCTGTGATTGGCTTCTTATCAGGGCAAGACCTGACTGGGTACTGATATTCCCTTCTGTCTGCTCATTTACTCTTGCATCCTGAAGTACTGATCAGAGTTAATCTACACAGCAGATTGGCTTAATCACCACTTGAGGGTGGTAGTAAGTATGAGGTTGGCACAATTCATTGGCTTTGTTGTATTTTCTGCACTTTCCTTAGTCTTAATAAAAAGATCTAGTATTTTTTTTTCCAAAAGAATAAAATTTTATAATAAGTCCAAACTGTTTGTAAATAAAGATCAAGCCTGACCTTTTTTTTTCCCCCTAGGAAAGAGGAAATTTTCTTTCCTAAAGGCATATTTTTTCTGTTTTGAATCAGCATTTTCTTTTGGATTTTACTTCATGATTTTAGAATAGCTATAATTATCCCATAATTAAAGGAGAATTTTCACCTCAGGTTAAATGAAATGTTTTGTTCAAATAAAATTTTTTCAGCATCATGGCTTGACCCATTGAAACAAGAAAAACTGCAGTGTGTGCAGCTAGTAAGACCTTTCTCCCACAGCAAGAAACAAGCTTGGTCATTGATTTCAGCTAGCATAAAATGAAGTCCAAATCGATTCACACCAACAGCTTTTAACTTTCAGAGGGGGGTTACATTTGAACGATAGACTGAAAGTGAGTGATCCATAAGCCTGGTAAATAACACTTTATTGCTCTTGTAACTCAGTAGATGTGCATTGAGCTTTATAGACAAAAGCAAATCTTCTCTCTAAGTTATTATAGACAAATAGAGAAGAGACAAACAGCAGACTCAGAAAGGTGAGGATGGATGAAGATGGTAACCATCAATTGAAGTATATTTCCAGTGAGTAATTGGAAGCAGGGGTCAGATATTCTGGCTTCTTGAAACAATCACTTTTTTAGAAGAGTTAGAGGTAGAGAGATGGAGGGTCTTAGTGAAAGCAGAAAAGGATGAAAGCAGAAAGATAAACACAGAACCCTGCTTTGGGGGCATGCATTTTGCACTCAGTTACAAATGCAAAGTGTGCAAAGCATTAGGACATCATGAGGCTGATAAGGGAAAACAAACCTGAAGAGAGAATTTAAAAGCTCTTTGTAACTGAAGATGTGCCATGCCATGATTTTGCAGAAAGACTCAGTTAGTCAAAACCTGGAAAACCAAACACTGCTATTAATTTATTAAATTATCCTGTGGGCTAACAGGCTGCTAATGTAGCTTATGCAGACCCTCTGCCACTTCCCACTTGCAATGGCAGATCCTGCAGGCAACGATGAGGCAAGACTTTTCGCCTTTGCTTACCTTTATGCACCGCCACTAAATCTTTCCACAATCAGAGCCTAAGCATCTGTCAATAAGTCCTGACCACACAGGCACATTGACTTATAATCTGACTTCTATTCAGTATGTGCACGGGTTATCAATGCACATATTTGGTACCCTTCATTAGTTTAGTGTGCTATCTTTACAGAAAAGTCAATGGCCTGCCCATCTCAATGGATACCCTAGAATAAATTTGTGAACTAACTACAAAAGAGTACATAAAACCAGATGAGGCATGACAGAATTAAAGTCTTTGAGTCAGAGGCTCAGCTGTGGCAAGCAGCCAGCTGTGCCACTGCCAGTTAGGCCATGCGTATTACCATTACAATTATATTGAAGGGAAATGACTTCATGCACAGGGTATGGCTTGAATATTAAAAATTCCTTAAGCAAAATGAAAGGCGCATTACGGTATGATAGAAAAAGAGTGCAAACATGTTTCATTTTATTTCAACACTACGCTCCAGCAGATGCATTGGTAAGCAAAGGAAATTGCTAGGTCTCAGTTTCATGTTCAAGGGCTTTACTGATTGGAGGACAGATTTACAGCACATGTAAGAAACAATTAGAATAGGGACTCCACCAACAACAAAGCGAGGGAATAAATTCCGATAATGAGACGGGAAAAGTACAAGGTAGAAATGATCTATGTGCTTGCATTCAGGGTATAAAATGTCAAAAAGCCCTGTGTCAGCATGAATTGCACTAGGCAACAGATGGTGTACAGATTATGCTCTCTGTCCTCCTCTCTCTCTCTCTCACCACATCTCTTTCTTTTATAGGTTTCTTTCCAAAAACCTACAGTTTTCCCCCAAACACTTTGCTATTTATTGGCTGTCAACTGAATAACCATAGATGGTTGGGAGATTGTTGGGGAAAGAAAGAAAGGAGGGAACAGACAGGAAAAACTTCAAAGATTTCCCAGTCATTTTGCACGGACAGGAGATGTACTCTTTGGATTCTGAATTGTTGCTTTTGGTTAAATTTTCTAGGCTGAAAGTTTTATCCTGGAGACAGTAAGTAAGCATCATGAGAAAAAGAAAGAGAAAGAGGTGCCTGAAGAATAAGGTCTGTGCAATAACAAAGTTGTGTCTGACATCACATCAATGAAATAAAACTCAGACTTGTTGCTCCTTTTTAGCATTTATCTACATTGCATAAGAAGAGGGCTTGAATCATGCAAAGGTCTCATTTTGTGAGAAAAACTCATGAGTCATGGAGGAATGTGAAAGCTGTGACATACTTTTACCTTGGTAAATCATAAAACATAACACTTTAACACTGTAAAACCAGCACTGATGCAGAAGCCATGTATGTAGGGATTGTTTTATCTATTCCCCTAGTGAAACCACATTATGTGTGAAACTGTGACATTATACATAACAGTTTAGGAAAAGAGATTATGAAAATATTAGTTCTTAGACAAAGATACTTGAAGCACACACAGGATAATAACCCAATGAGAATTCACTTACAAACCTCCATCCTGATGAAAACAATAATATACAAATGCAGGTTGCATTAGGCATTTTAAAGTCAGAGGCGCAAGAAGCTTGAAATCTTAGCGTTGCATTTCCACAGTGGTACCCATTCTTCTGTAGTTTTTAACCATACTGTTTTATTTTCAGAGAGGCTTAATGCTCTGGAAGAATAAGATTAAAATAGTCCTCTGGATGACATTTCTGATATTTTCCACTTCCAAATTTGAAAACTCTTAGATGTCATTTATTCAGAATGCAACTAAACAAATGGTTATTTTTAAAAAATTCTCATAGTGTGTTTTCTGGTTAGAAAACTGCTAGACCTTGGACAATCTAAGTGGCCAAAATGTATTTTAAAGTTCAAAACTCAACTGTATTATTGTGATTCTATGACTTGCACTTTCCACCCAAAACAATGCAATTCATGTAAAGCCAGGCCAGTTTTAAACTTTCTTGATCACAAAGATGCAAGAGGTGCAGATTTACCAAAACAGGGAGGGAGGGTTTTAACCAGAAGTTATGATCCATTCGTAGCCTGTTAACACCTGGTGAGGGGGCACACAATCCTCTGCTTTGTGCCACGGCTGCAGCTATGTACTAACCTTGCCTATCACAGTCCCTGCCCCTGCCTAGGTGCTGCCCATGCTGCTGCTGCTGCTACATCCTACTTGGCCCATCTGGCAGTAGCAGGCAATGCTTAGAGGTATTATGTGAAGGAGAAACAAGGGATGCTGTAAAGGGGAATGGTTCCTGCAACACTATTTGTGATGTGTACTTTACTACCACCAGAGCAAGGAAATGTGCCTAGAGGCAAAAAACCCCACAGCTGAGCTCAGCCCACAGCTGAGCTCTGAGGTTAGGGCAGTCACAGAAACGCCTTCACTCTCAAGCAATAGTTCAGTGTCAGGCTCAGGATGGAAGCAGAACAAGTATCAAAATCCACTGGAAATGAAAATATGAGTAGTCTAGTTTTGTGTATTTCAAGTAGCACACCAGATTGTCAAAAAGCTTTCCAAACCCAGCTGATGGTGGATGGCCATGCTGTTGTTTCCCAGTGTGTGCATCATGTAGTCATGTACTTTCAGTTTGAAGATACGATCCATCTAATTTACTTTACCTGTTGAATAGGGTGACAGCTGTCATATGTTGGCTCTGGCTGAAAACCTCCTTACTGAGTCCCATGTCTACGGGCACTCACCACCTCTGTAGTGATTCAGAGAAACCTCCACCTCCTTGTGGGGTTTCTTGAATGCCCTGCTTCTGAGGGAACCTGCCCTCTTTGTCCCAAGGAGGTGAATATAGCAGATTTTATCTACCTTTGTCTTGAGGGGATTATATAGAAGTGACATCTTCACAAAATCAGGAGAACATGTGCTATTTCTAGTGTGTCTCAGAAGGATCAGCACAGGAGAAGGAGCAGCTATTCTCACTCCTCCTACAATCACTCAGGGCTCTTGCACTTAAGGGATTCTAAAGAGGCTAACAGAACCATGAACTTGACAGATCTTCATTTCTCAAGGGCTGAGGTAAACATTTAAATAAATTTTCCCTCTAAAGATAAATGTCCCAGGATTCACATCCATCCCCTACTGTATGTTGATGTCAGTCTTGACCATGTTTGTACAGGAACAGTATTTCTAAAGGCACCAGTGGAAATTATGGAACTACCAATCATGAAAGTGAGTGTTTGGGTTGTGTTATCATTGAAACAAGGAAGTCTGCAGAGGTGGAAAGAAGAGTGAGCAGTCAGAGGGACATGTACAAGATGCTGACAAAAAAGCATCCTAGTGGGGAATAACGTTAAAGACTGTAGACTGTAACTATGGGACATCACATTATAAAACATGAGGAAAGAGAGGTCCACGTTCCACAACTTGGAGACAGAGACATTCAGCTCCAAATCATATAGCTGGGAGTTAGAAGTTCCAGATTTTGAAATGGTAAAAGTGGCTGCAGCTTCACTGTCTGCAGCCAGAGGCTCCAGTGCATGAGAGGATGTTATTTCTTTCTATTTCTCTCATCTCAGAATCCCAAATTAATTTCTAGAACTTAATTAAAACTTCAGAATACCTCTGTAGTATAGATATTCTAATCACTTTCCCCATTATACAGATTGTGAACAGAAAGAGAATGAGATTTTAAAAAATACTTAGCATTAAGCTAATTGTTTCCTTTGAAGTCTGTAGGAATATTACAAATAACATGAAAGCCAACAGAGTTAAGCCAGCTTTAAGTGTGAGATTTTCAGGTATCTTATTAGAACTGATTTAAAAAAGGATTTCCCTTTACTTAAGCAACTCTTAAGTTTATTTTTCATACCAAGTTAGAAAACAGATTGAAAAATTCACCTAAAAATTCAGCTTTGAAGGACCAAAACATTCAATTGTTAGGAAGTTTGTTAATAATATAACATAGATATGTTTATTATCTAGCTTTTTATGTAATTGAGTATGTAATACATTGCCAAAATGAAATACAAGAAAACATTAAAATTATATTTCTTACTTTATTTGCATGAAATATTGGCTACTATAATGAGTTAGGTAGGTCAAGCCAATTTGGTTTGACTTTTAATTGTAGAAAATTTCACAGCACTTTGACATATCTTTATGAAATGTTTTTGAATCTGACAAAAAAATGCCTTTTCAGATGGAAATTCATTTCACATAAACTGTTTAATCATTTCTAGCACTTAGGTCCTCAAAGATGAAAATTGGTTGCCATGGAGGATCTTGATAAGTACCTGAACTAGCAAAGTATGTGTCTTTCAATGAACTGCATGTCTGTTTACATCTTCAGGTTTCTAAACAACTTAATAAATTATGGCCCTAATATGTCTAAGCTGTTCGGCTACCTTGCTTCAGGCCACTGAGCAAGTAGGTGTTAGCGCCAATGCAACATGAGTCAAAAGTCTACAGTCTTAACTATAAAAACAAGTATTGTTGTCCTTATTTTTACAATAATAAAAAGGAGATAATATGAGATTTGTGTAGGACAGAGGTATAAACTGGACTAAAAAGAAAGCCAGGCTCATTATTTCCATGCTGGTTGCACACCCTTTCAGCTGGCAGTGGTAAGGGCAGTATATCCTTCCTATGGAGCCAGCAGTCTGTACAGGCAGCAGCAGTTCTCCTGCTTCTTTTGTGGTACACCAGCACCGCTTCATTTCACTGGCACTGACCTAGATACACTGGATGCCATGCTAGGAACTCCTGAACTAGAATCTGTGTTTGAATATTGCTTTCTTCTTTTTTTCTGGGTTAAACCTCATGAACTTCTCTCCTCCTACTGCCTCAATTTCTCTAACAAAAAGGTGTATACCCTGTAGAGAAGTTGTGAATACAAATTAATGAATACCAATTAACATAAAGTGCAGAGGAAATCCTTATTATTTCACACAGAATCACAGAACGTTAGGGATTGGAAGGGACCTCAAAAGATCATCTAGTCCAATCCACCTGCCGAAGCAGGAACACCTAGATGAGGTTACACAGGAAGGCGTCCGGGAGGTTTTTGAATGTCTCCAGAGTAGGAGACCCCACAACCTCTCTGGGCAGCCTGTTCCAGTGCTCTGTTACCCTCACTGAGAAGAAGTTTCTTCTCAAATTTAAGTGGAACCTTCTGTGTTCGAATTTGTGCCCATTACCCCTTGTCTTATCATTG